>NC_052503.1:61106660-61244180 GCF_016617805.1 Bactrocera tryoni | reverse complement strand
CGGAACAGTGATTTCATTTGATTCGGTTGATGGGATTATAAAAGGTTAGAATATGTTGTTTCATATTTGTTTATAAAAACGAATAAACGTCCGAAAGAACAGATCTTCTATTAAAATTAAATAAAAAGCTTATCTATCAACACAAAAAATTTGTATACCTTGAGCAGGGTATATTAGGCTTGTCACGAAGTTTGTAACACCCAGAAGTAAACGTCGGAGTTCCTATAAAATATGCACATAAGTGATCAGTCTGGTAGGCTAATGAGCCACACATAGACCAGTTTTTGCCTATATCAGAAGGAGTTAAGCCCATTGGGAGTAGTTATCCTTTACGATGCCTGCACTAGACGCGAATTTTAAGAGACTCTGTGGCCTAACTATCGGTACCATTTCTAATGTCTCTTATCATGGTCTCTTTAGTCTTCAAAATCTGTCAGCCCCAATCTGCAAGCATATGCCGTCTTCAGACACTGACCAGTGAGTATTCCTATCATGTTCCTGCAGTCCCTTTTATGGAATTCCAGTAAGAATTTTGTAACTACATTCACGACCAACCATTTTGATTTTCCTTACCATGCTTCTGTCAAGGGCATCGTATAGAAAATGCATGGGTTTTCCAATGTTGGAAATCTCGACCGCCATTATGTAAGTCTCCTACTTCTGGCCACTACTGCCCTGCTTCCCAAGACACCTTTGGCCTATATACGATACGAGGCTACTGTCACAATTGCCACATTTCTTGGGCCAAAAATAAAAAATTGAAGTTAAAAAATTGCCACTATATGTATCAAAGCTATTTTATAAAAAAAACCATAAAACTAACGATAAATACATTTTTGCTTTATCGATTTTATTATTATGTATATTAAGATAACATTTTAAAGAAAAAAACAGTTATCTTGAGGAAATAAGGGTCTCACAACCTGTTGTTGAAGTTGAGCTAAAATATTATTAGACCACACTGCGTCACGAGTTTTAGAGTAGCAAAGCGATGTAATTAATGAACTCAATGAGTCCTCTAATTACCTATTATTAATAGGAAAATGGTGCTCTTACGGCAGTTTTGGGCAGAGCGAATATAAGCAGAAATTTGAAAATAATAATTTGGAAGACAATAATTTATTTGTCATGACATATGTCCCTCTAAAACTGATAATAAAATCGCAAAATGATGAAGAGCACAATCAAATCTGGAAAAACTCTATACCTTCGTCCACCCGCTTTTGCCGTCCTGTTCGAAATCAATTTCAAAAGGAATCAGTTCAATCAACCCTAAATCCACTAGATTTGCGCTAGATCCCACAAGGGAATTAACTTCAAAATATTCCTGGCATTATCTTCCTTCATCAGTCCATAAAATTTTTAATCACGTTCCTGATGATATTCAATATGCACCAGTTTCAAATGAGAACTGTCAGGAGAATCTGCTGAGTCAAGTAATAAACACGTTGAGATATATCGCTACAAATCAGGAAGTGTTAGACCGATTGCTTTTGAGCTCAGATGCTTTCATCACCAGTCAAAGAAAAATCAAATTAAAATCAGTTTTTGAATTAGTTGAAACTCCTTTTTTGCTTATCAACTTTTTTAATTTAATATAATTATATAACTAAATAAAATTCTTTACCATCGGGGGGTGGCGGAGTGGGAAACGGGAGAAGGAGATTTTAAAAAGCTTTGGCGATAATTTCACTTCTATATATGTATGTATATATTTTATTTATGTGACCTGGTCGACGGAAAGGGGGCTTAGGTTCCAAAAAAAAGGAGAACAATTAATGAGATAACGAGAAACTGACGATTATTTTTAACACCTTTTCCCAGAAAACTAGTTTTCGCACGTTAGCTCCCTTTTCGTAGACCAGGTCACATATTTATGTATATTAGGGTGTTTCAAAAAAAATTTTTGAATTTTTTTCCAACTCTTATCCCCTCAAATGTTAATGATTGACAAACAAAAAATCCTCCCTCAAGCTTGGCGCTGTAGCTTAACTCTAAGGGGTCGCTATTTTTGTTTTAGGTTCCCATACATTTTACATAGGAATTTTCGTTTTTTCATTCACACTAAAATTTCACCAACTAATTTTCGTTTCTCAAAAGTAACCATCACATTTTCAGAAAGTTCACCACAACAATGTAGCCTGGAAATCCAAACAGATGCTACTTCAGACCGAGTAGGCAATTGAGAAGTAAATTCCTCTCTCGACGAACAAAAGCCACACTCTATAAGTCACTCATAATTCCCGTCCTGCTATATGGTGCAGAGGCTTGGACGATGACAACAACTGATGAGTTGACGTTGCGAGTTTTCGAGAGAAAAGTTCTGCGGAAGATTTACTGTCCTTTGCGCGTTGGCCACGGCGAATATCGCATTCAATGGAACGATGAGCTGTATGAGGTATATGACGACATTGACATAGTTCAGCGAATTAAAAGACAGCGGCTACGCTGGCTAGGTCATGTTGTCCGAATGAACGAAAACACTCCATCTCTGAAAGTATTTGATGCCGTACCGGCCGGGTGAAGCAGAGGAAGAGGAAGGCCTTCACTCCGTTGGAAGGACCAGGTGGAGAAGGACCTGGCTACGCTTGGAAAATCCAATTGGCGCCACGTAGCGAAAAGAAGAAACGACGGGCGCGCTGTTGTTAACTCGGCTAAAGGAAGAAGGAAAATATATCGAAAAGCCTAGATAGTAAAACTTTGTAACGGGAGTTTTTAACACCGGTAAGTTAAAAAAAATTATTTAAAATGGCTGAAACACTTAATTTGCTTTTCTTATATTTTAGATAACAATTTTTAAATGCAAGTGTGTTACTTGAGTGCGTTATTTATTATTCAAATTCAGTCGATTGAAAAGCGTCCTTTTTGGCAGCGGAAGCGAAATTTGCTATTGAAAAATTCGCTTCGATTAAATTCAATCTTTACGAAGTTATATTTTAATGATTCCTTAATAAAATAATTATACATGAATGTATTTTTCTATGCATTATACACAAACATATACATATACATATATAGTATACTTATATACTGAGCTGACCAAAAGTGACGCAGGCTAAAATTGAGGTCCTTATAGAAGTTTCCATAGAACAAACAGCGACAGAGGAAGGTATAACCGCAGGGATAAATCTGAATAATTTAAATATGAAAATAAACACTGCTAATCGAGAGCTCTACATATGTAAGAATACTGCTAAAATAGTTATTTTAATTTGCTCACAGATCGATGCAATAAAAAGTATTATAATCAATGGCGGAATTTTAAAAAATCTTAATAATAGTATAGCCAATCCAGTAGTTTTGGCGCATAATGACGATGGGGTTCAAGGGATTGATCAAACGATTAATTGTAGTGTAGTGATTTTAATTGCAATTCAAATGAAGTTATTTTAATCAAGAGCGTTAATTTTAAACTGATAGAACTTTTATAATGTTTCTTATTATATTTAATTTATCATTAATCTGATAAATTCAGTCCCTATAATTAAACCAGCTAAGGAACAATCAAGGCAGTCTTTGCAGCTTCAGAAGAAGCTCCACTTCAAAATCTGCAGTTCTACAAAAATAAAATAGATTTAAAAAAGTGTTATACGAGTAGAATAAGTTCAGATCAGAACAGAAAAATTGAATTTAAATTTTTATTATTTTAAAATTATAATTACTGATTTCGCATAATTACCCGTAGCATGGGTATCCTTTTTGCCGACCCTTATGGTAGTATTACCTCATACATCGGTACACTTCGTAGAGACCCTAATATGGGGTACTATTTCATCAATTACCAGATAAACGAGCTGGTGGCGATTGACCCTTTTTGCATACATTTCATACAAAAACGGAAATGAGAAAACGATTTGCTTAGGGATAGTAAAGTAATTATCCTCTCCTGATAAACGCTTATTTCAACATCTTTGAAGTAGTGCCCAGTACTGTAGGGATCAAAATCAAACTTTTATGTGGAAGATGAAGTATAGGTATGTCAATGGTGTTAGCTTCGGTGCAATCATAGCTAAACTTCGTTATCTTATTTTTTCTATCGGTCGTCGGTTGTTGTGCTTTTGTAGATCTGGGAGTGTATTTCTACTATTTAAAAGCTTCTTGTAAAGCCCGTCAGTCATTCATAGTCGGTTTGAAATTATTCCAACGTTTTTCGCTTATCATCAAGATAAAAGCCACAAAAAGGAAGTGAAGCTTGGCTGTTGCTCACTATCTGAGGTTAGGTAGACCTGAGTTAGATTCTTCAATATCATACGATAAATGAAATATTAATGATACATGTAATATTCTATTTAATCAATGTTTCAACTTTGTTTTTTAACTGAATCCAAACTTTAATATCCGTAGGTATGAATTACTTCGAAGCTATCAAATTATTAATACAAACACGAAATCATAGAAGATTTAGTATAAAGGACTTAGAAGTGTGTGAATTTAGGTTGGTATGTGCACACAACCGATATTTACGATCAAATGCAACTCTGTATCAGGCTGAATGCCAACACCAGTCTCTATGACAAATATACCCAGCTTGTTGTTGTTGCCTAGAACAAACTACAATTGACTTACTCGCTTTTCTTTTGTTGCACCTTGATTGGTATTTGCGTGCGAAATATTCTTTATTTATTCATTACTTGACGTGCAACATGCCACACGAATTGCAGCAGCGTACAGGCAAACCCAAAACTGTGGAAATAAGTATGAATTTAGGTATATGGATACAAATATATGCTGTTACTGTTGTTGTTGGTTTATTTGGTTTTGTGATGCCAGCTTGTTGCCACATTTCAGGTGTACGGCTGTTGTTTGTGCCACTGAGCACTGTTTGCCCAAATCAACTGGAGAAGACACAACTTGTGATTTGACTACGAGTATTTGACGAAGTGGTCAACACGAATTTGCCGCTCAAAACATACATATGCCACATTTGAGCTCTGCTTGGACGGCTCTTGGAACTTCCGCGAAAAGGATTGATTTGTAGGCAGTTCCGGGAATATGTGCATAAGCGCGGCTGCGTTACCCCTTACACCGATTTGATGAAGGCCTCCAGGCCACGATTGCCTGGTGGTCGAAAGCTGAAACGACTGCCCGACTTCATTTATGCTATGTATGTTGTGGCTCATGCTGCGGGTTTTCCTGCCCATCGATGGTTGTTGCATATTGAGTGTCTTAGAAGGTGTAGTTGGGTAGCGGCTTTGATGTTGCAGCGATGCTCAAGTGAATACATTGTTGTAATTGTTGCTATTGTTCTTGATAATCGTTGCTTTTGTTGTTGATTATGGCTCAGTTTGAAGTGTGAACACGTTGTTGTTGCTTGTGGTGTGTTGCCTGGAACATCAACACATCGCTGTTTGCTGACAGGTGAAAATCACGCAGAGGCTGTTGGGCCTACGAAGCGTTTCGATGATGAGCCAGCAATATTTTAGGGTTAACTACGTATGGACATATTTAATAAAGGAAATCTATAAATAAATTGGAACACAAATAAATCATTTTGTTTACATAGAAAATTTTAAACACAGGGCACCATTGAGCAGATCGAACTTTACCACCACCGTATTTCCAAACGAAAGGCCTTGGTTCATAAGTCCATTCCTATTTTAAGGTTGAAAGAATAAAATGTTTAGCTTTAAAGCTCTACTTATTCTTATAAAATATGTTCATTGTCTGCTAAGACTGCTTAAAACTTGTGTTCCGTAATAACTTTTCCTATTCGAAAACTTTCCAGATGATTTTGTTTATATTTCATGGTTTTTTAAAAAGGCTATATTCATAAGTAGTCTCATCTGACCAAAGACTTAATGACAACCACATCTATTAAGACCAATCTTAAGTGGGATTAGATTAATGATTGAGTTAAAACATGTATCAACTGTTCGAGATTAATAAGTTCGAATTGTAAGACTCTGCGCTTATTAATTCTATTTAATAACAGAATATATTAATTTTTTCAAGAAGTTTGAAAGGAGGAAGAAAATGTAGGGACCTTATAGATCTTTTTAGCATATAGCTGTTAAACAAACTGATCGATTAAAATCCCACGGCCATCTCTTAGGAAAGATATTGATTCCACATCCATAAAATGTTTGATTCTTGCAAGAAAAAACCTGCTCCTAGAGGGTTTTGATGTCCTGATTTGAGGTAAAGGTTCCCCCATCCAAAAAAATTTTTCAGAGACTGTAGTAAATGGTGGGTATGGTATCACATTCCGTTCAAGCTGCAAAAGTTTTTGGCGAGTCAAAACTTGTAAGAATGCTGCTATTATCTTGGTGGAACACTTCACCTTTTCTAGTGCTCAATTCTGCCCTTTTCTGATTGAGTGTGTCACTGATTTTGTCCAACTGATCACAATCAACTATTCGAATTAATTGTGGTATTGTCGGGAAAAACTATCAAAATAAACAAGTATTTTTTTGGTGGCTATCGGCCTTCGAAGGTATTTAACCTGGTTCATCCAGTTTAGACCATGTTCTCTTGCGCTTTATACTCTTATAAACAACTCCCTTTTCGTTTCCAGCGTATTGTTTTTTTAAAAATGAATCACTTCTTTACGTTTGATTAGCAAATCACAATTGTTACTTAGAGGAGGTAATTTTTGTTTTAAAAGAAGATGAGGAACTCAAAGTGAGGTTTCGAAATTAATCCTAGACGTTTTAAGTGCTGTGAACGGACAAATATAATCTTTCAGCAATCTATCGAGTTGTTATTCGACGGTTTGCATCGACCAACGATTTTATTTTATCCACTCCCCATATAACGGTACTGTTAAAAACGACTAAAAGCGCGAAAGGTCCATAACTAAATTAAATTTTACGACCGAGATGGTATGAGAGAACTTTATGAGAGCTGATTTGAAAAATGGACGTTGGGAGCAGCATCGCCCACTTTTTGGTGAAACCCCACATCTCGGGACCTGACCAACTGATTTCGATAAAATTTAGTACGTGGCATTCTACTTACATGTCTACTTCCCATATGGCACAATTTTAAATTTTTTTATAAAAGTATTCTGAGTGTACAGAAAAAGCCGCACTTTGGAAATGGTTGAGGAATTCTTAAAATAAGGGAATATGTGGCACTTTTGCACTATTGCACCACACATAAGTATATCAAGTAGGTCTATTTATCAACAAATTTTCAACTTCATTGCTACACGCGTTGGGTTCAAGAAATTAATCCATAAAAACAACATCGTAAAGTGTTAAAAAGTCAGCTCCAGTCAGTGAATTTTATGACTGGAAGTGAAGAGTATAGAACACAGACAAATCAGACTAAAACCCGAACACCTTTACCTGCACTTTTCGAGTCAACTTTTGGCAAGTCATTGTAACCGCGCGCCAAGTGTCTTTCAATGTATTTCTTTCGAATTTTGTTCTAATTGCGTACGTTAATGTATGGTAAAAAATATGTACAAGAACTCTTTGGGACTGCAGTCGTTGCCTGCAATGACTTGGCGATTGTTTTTCGTTTGTCTGTTTTTGGCTGCGCAAAAGGTGCATTTTCAACTCGCGCTATGCAACGTGCGGGAGATGATCTGCTCGCGTGATTCTCGACGGCGATTTATACGACAAACCCAAGTGATGAGACACCCAACGCTCGTTGAATATTGCAGCTGTTCCAATTTTCGTTTTTTATTTGTTTGCATTTTAGATTTTTTTGTTGATTTGTTTAGCCCTTTTTCGGAATATTATTTCCATTCTTTGTTGTTGTTTAATATTTTAACGCCGCCTTTCAGCTTTGCTGATTGTTTGCATAATGAACTTGCTATATTTTTCGAGCCACGCCATATGCCTCTTCGCATACAGTGTGTCTGCATACTCCCTTAGGCCTGAGTTGTCCAGTAGACACTTGGTATCTTGATGTTTTGTTCGAAATTCTTGTCGGTGTGTGAAACATTGTTATTTAATCGACTTAAAGTTGGTTGTATTGTCGCGACTGGCGATTTTCAGACTGCTTAATCCGTGAAAATCTCTTCAAATTTGTTTATTTAGGGGCATTTTCTGTTAATTTGAAGTATTTCAATACGGCCAAGCGGTTTTTACTCGAAATCAATAAGTTTAATTTTGAACAGGTGCTCTAGAGCGTTAGAAAAATAATAATTCAGAAATAATAAATATAATTAAGATGTAAATATTTTGAATAAATTTTGGGATTATCGCATAAGGTTCAAAACTCGGACTACATTGGATTGGACATACATACAATATATAAAAGGAAACTTGTTATAATACGACTCCAATGGTTCGTGTTAAAACATCGAATCTAATACCATGTTGCGATCGCTTCTCAATGATAAGATTTAGGCTGTTGAGTGAATCTAATCTACTATACTCGTATTTAGCAAGATTTCGTCCACTTTTTTTTTTGGTGGTAACATAGTATTATACAATATTTTCATCCCTTTTAAGATACAATTCGGATAGCTTTGAATTGGAAATGTTAGACTTATTAAGAAATCTCAGTTGATTTTATATAAGAGACCGAAGGCTGTAAAGACAATCATGTCTATAAATAATATAATCAAATATGACAGTTTTCCGCCAACATAATACAGCATAATTCGTGTCTTAATTGAAAGGAGTAAACTAAAAACCGGCATGGACTTAGCAACATTCGGAGGTCAACTGCTTATGGTGAAATTCATGCATACAAAACTTATCTTTCTTCTGCTCATTTGAATTCAAAATATACTGGGTAAATTTTAATTTATTTCTGTTTTTTGACCGGTCGTTGACTCTAGCAAACTCGCTCCAAAGAAGGCAAATAATTCCTTAACGTCCGGATAACTGGTTATCCCCGTTGTTCAGATTACTTCATAGTAAACTCTAAAGAAAAATTTTATCTACTTGAATTTTGGAGTAGAGGATGGGAATTATGTCGATGTTTAATGAATTTTAGAACAAATACATATCTTTAACATAATAATAAGAACTCCAGATATATAAAACTTAGACTATGAATTTGGACTCTAACATCTTCTTTAATTATGTTGATGTCTATAAGATAGCTTTTAGAACTTCGTTGTTCTATCTACTACCCTACTTCCGAACTAGCAATTAAAATAAAGTCAGTTTCTAGCTTTCCAAACAACAAATAACCTCAAAAAAAGTAGTAGAATATCAAATCATTGCTGAACATATTTGCCATTAAGCGCACATTTAGATTTTGCTTTCCCGCTCTAACCTTTAATTCCTTGTTTGTCTCATTTTAAATGCCATTCTGCACTACATAGTAAATAACAAGCCCGAATTTTTGTAGCCATTTCGCCTTGGCAACAGAAGCCCCACACAGGCATGAACTAAATAAGCGCATTTGACCGAACGTCTTATTGCTGTCCGATTGTCTGTCCGCCAGGCCGTCCAGCGGGTTTATTATTGCATTATTTGTGCAGCTTTTGCTGTTGCTCCATGCACTCCGCTGACTTGACTTGTTGGCTGCTGCATGCCACAACTCCACTTCACTCCAGTTGGTGCGATTTTTGCACCTGCCGGATGAGCGATGGCACAATATTTCCTTCCTTCGTTTGGCGAGGCGCAACGGGCTTTGAGTCGCCTGCCCTGTCCACTCAGAGCGAAAAAACAAATACCTTCACGTCGTCGTTAAAGCCCGCGTTTTGGTTTAAATGCGCATAAAGCGCATTGCCCCCGAAGGTGAATTGAAGGTAAAATTCCAGCCTCATACATCTTGCAACATGCAAGGTCTGATGCACGTACATATCCCTACACCTGAAGACATTGTGCTTGCAGTTGGTCTTTTGTACGGCTATCTTTTATCTTCTTTTGCAGTTCAATTGTTGTTGTTGTTGTCCGTGTTGGTGGTGCGGCTGCCTGAAACGAATTATGTTTGACTGTGCAAAAGTCAGATAAGCTCAAATGATTTCTGGTGTAAAGCTAAGCAAGCATTGCAACGCATCAAACATTGTAGTTGCTGTTGTTTTGCTTTATTAAAAGCCATGCCCATAAGTTGTACATAATTCTTTCGTATACTGCCACAGTGATCTGTTTGTTCCGCCACAAAAAAATCCATCCAGGTGTTTATGTCATTTTGTGGAATTTTCGCTTACGGCGCGCTGAAGAATATTTATTGGACTAAGTGCACAAACAGCTGGAATTTTGAAACAAAGGTTCGCTATTGAATTAGCCTAAAAGCGCAATTTCGCTACACTGATGGCAGATGGTCAGAATATGTCTTAGGATTATAGTCTATCTTAAGTTAAGTCTTTAATATTTTTGAGAATCCATGAAGATCAGTGGCCTCTGAATTACTCGACTTTTTTAATTGCAGATATTAGATATTCCTGGGGAAGTTTCTAAACGACCGCGTATCTATGAAAATGATGAAACATCTCGCTCTTTGTTTCGGGTAAATTTTTCAACTGTTGTCAATCTGAAAAGGTTAATAAAGCTTTTACAAAATCTTACTCTCGAGGAACCCATGAGAAGCCGGATCAGTTTTTGTCTTTATTCAGATTCTCATGGATTTACTACTCACTACAAAATAATACTTGTCGCTAAGGATAAAACTGTTGGTTTTTGAGTTTACTAAACTATAAAGACTTCTTATTAGCAGCACAGCTTTCATTTGGTCTTCGTTCACTATTCGAGCCATTAATTTTCTTTCGGGGATATTCATTAATATTTATTTCGACTATTTAGTGCCAGAATCTTTGGCGATATGCGGACTGTCTACTAAGCATACGTTTTCACAATATGGACCGGATATTAAGTTGGTTCGAGAATATAAAACATGAGTATAGAGTTTGATTTACAACTGCAATTTTCTTAGATTGAATCAGCATGGCGATCACGACACTGAGTTGTACACTGAACTCTTGAAAGAATTAACAATTTTAGAGTATATTAAACCGAAAAATCATATTGGCTTAACGTGAAATATTTGAAATTAAGTTCATTTTCTGTCTTCAAAAACTCTCTCCCAAAAAGCAACATCGGAGCACAACACCAATTGTCAATAAATTCACCACTACACATGAGCTCAAAGACAAATTTACATTGTCATAAAGAGGGATTAAACTATTTTCCAAAAAAATGTCAACAAGCAATCTATCGGAAGAATTTCATCAACACAAATATTTGGAAAATTAATAGCGTCTAACGAGGGTCTACTCATTTAAAAACAGCATACACGATTAAATCGTATAACAGCGCTAAAGGCACTCGATAAAGTTTTTAATAGAAATAATGTGTTTTTAAGTAGGTACGAAAGAAATGTGTTGAAAATGTGGCGGTAATGAACTTTAGGCTAAATATACTTGAAAAGAAGTACCTTAGAGGCGCGTACACATGTTCCAAAATATGCGCTTAGGCTCAAGAGATTTCTGTTTGGAGTGTTCAATGATTTAAAAGATCGAAATCAACATGTGTAAGTTTTACAGAGTTATTGCTGTAGCGGGATTAACATATATATTTAAGATTCTTAACTTCAAAATTTTGCTTGGAAACTACATATTTACAAGATTTGAATCAAACGAAAAATTTAACATAATGGATAGATGAGTTCATGTTTCCCTCTAAATTATATTATATCATTTCGAATGTAGGCATCTTTAAACGTAAGTAGTATATAATTATAACTGTAAGATATAAAAGTTTCATTGGGTGAGTTCTTTTCTCATTCTTACCAAAAAAGTGTTTGTAATCGAGTAGTCAGAGTTGAGTATATAACCTATTTACCAGTACTGGAGCTCGTAAGGAAACTAAGGCACATTGCTTTCAAGGTGTTCTATAAATAAAGTATGAAAAAAAGCTCATGCACAATTTTTTCTGACTTCGATGCTAATGAGTTTTAAGCTTAAAGTTAACGGCATAAATATGAGGATATATAGGAATAAGTATCTTACCATTAAGCCTACCAGAAGAACATGGTTCAAATGATGAGAATATTTCGCTCAGCTTGATATCAGTAAAAAAACCGATCTAAAAATTCCCCAAACCATCCCAAATAAAAGTCAGTGTCAGTCAAATTTGACATCCTTAGGGGTGTTTGATTTGTGCCCGTGAGTCCGTGTTAGAGAGGGTGACGGACAATAAAAATGTAGCAAATATACGAATGCATCGATTTGTGAAAGCTTCCAGCTTTTGGATATCAGAGGCTACCAGATTTCTTGTACTGCGTAGAGATGTAGGCTTAACATTGAGTGGAGCGAAGAGCTGCATTGAGAGCGCCGACCTTAGTTATGCGATTGATTATGTCTTATTTTGTTTCTACTTTTGCAAATATAGTACTGCCCAAGTAACTAAAAGAATTTCACATTTTCGAGTTCTCTACAATCGACTTGGAAGTTTTGGGTATAGGGGGTATTTATACGCATATCTTTGGTTTAGCCGAGGCTTACTTCCGCTGCAGTTTCTTGCTCCATTGATAGGTTTCTTTTTGCAAAGGTGCGTGTTATTAAACATATAATGTCTCCATATAGTCTAGGTCTTCGAAACTTCTACTTTGACCCCAGCTTATTCCTACCGTTACGCGTGTAGCCTTATCTATGTATTACTATATCCAATACGATGTTAAGGGGATATTTTAGTCTAGAGACAGAAATTTCAGGTAAAAAATGTAAATAAATATTTTTAATATGAAATTTTTATTACTTTAACATTACGAAAATACATAACAAAATCTGAAAATAGGTACCGGGGTCTAAATATTCGGTTCCCTGGGGCTTGAACAGTTTTTATTGGATTTAAACAATTCTTGGTCATTAGGTGGCAGACACTAAAGATATTAATTGTGCAAAGTTGTATCCAGTTATATTGATAGCTTCTTAATTTGTGTACTAGAAACTGAACGAATCAAGTGGAAGTTAAAATTGTGCTATATGGGAAGAAGGCATGGTTGTTGTCCGAATTCGTCCATTTTCACAATGTCACATAAGAATGTAAGAAGAATGTCACAAGTTATGGAACTTTATATATTTTCGGTTAGTGGCGATTTGTGTGCAGACAGACAGACAGTCAACCTGAATTCAACTTTACCTTCTGTAGACTTTAGACTGACGGCCAACCCACAAAAAAATAGTCTAAAAGGCGTTAAATCGCATGATCTTGGTGGCCAACTTACGGGTCCATCCTGATAGCGCCATCTTATTTGCAAAAACCATGACATTTAATTTTTGAAGATAATTTCATTTAAATGTTGACCGCGGCTGCGTCTTAGGTGGTTCATTTCCGGAGCTGGAAATGTTATTTCGGTTGTTGGAGCGATTGTAGACTTTAGACTTCCACGTAGCCCCAAAAAATAGTCTAGCAGTAAATCGCATGATCTTGGTGGCCAACTTACGGTCCATTTCTTGGAGATGAATTGGTTCTCCGGTTTCCCTCAAAATGGCCATAGAATCGCGAGCTGTGTGGCATGTAGCGCCATCTTGTTGAAACCACATGTCAACCAAGTTCAGTTCTTCCGTTTATATATACATATATATATATATAACCCCATATCTATCTCGCTTAGTTTTAGGTGATACGTACATACAATAGGATGGGTGGTGGGTGGTTCGATTCCGGACTTTTTTCGATTCGGGATTTCTAATAGTGCGGAAAAGTTGATTTAGTACTTCCTGATTCCAATGCAACTTTTTGTTTTGAGATCGGATTGCATCTTCAACTCCAACTCCGGCCTTGAAATTTCGGAAATTCGCCTAAAATCGTAAAATTGTCTACCTAGCGCCTGAAATACGCATCTCATGGCAACATGTATAAAAGAAAAGTTATTTGCCATTCCCGAGATACGAGCGAAAATACGGCGCGCCACAGCGCAAGGAGAAAATCGGCTTGCGGCCACACTTCTTGACGTTGATTTCGCCGAGTGCTATCACTCACTTTCATTCACCTACGCCAAAGGTCGTACAACCGTTAGGTGAACAAAACTATAATAATCTGCAGTAACTTTTTGCAAGAGTATAAAAAGTACTAGCGGATTATGTGAGCTCTCAAAAGATTGGCACGTGACCATACTAATGATTTTAATCCTCCCAACAATCTGAAACTACGACATTTATAACTGTTCGGTGTTTTTTTATAATAAAAACTTAAATTTTGGGATATGGTTAGTTCTGGACCTAGACAAGTCCATAAAGAAGACTCTCTACCATCGTATAGGTGGTTTTATTCGATTAATGAGCTCTTTTTCTTATAAAGTACGATAACCCACATCCGAGTAGACCGTCTTATTAAATGAATTAATTTTAAGGGGACCACTCTATTATCGAATGCATTCCAGATAACATGATTATGAGTTGTATCGAACGCCTCTTGGAAGTCGATAAAGATGAGATAGAGAGGGAAGCCTCATTATTATTCTGAAACACTAAATTATTTAAAATTAGCACGACATCAGTATTGCCGCTTATTTGAACTGACCCTAATTTGAATATTTGAAAAGTGATTAAAAATAGTGTGGCTAGACCCTACTTTTTTATGTGCTACGATCATGCAATATAATTTCAATAGGTATTTAATACAAATACATATATACATATGTATATACTTACGTATGCAGCCCAAGAGATGCGTAACGGAAATGCAGTCATAAAATATAAGCCTTTATTGACAGCAAACACGCAGATACCGCTGCCTATTCTACATTCTCTTAATTCGGCGTTCAATAGTCTTCATTTGATAGGTGTCTAGGTGATAGAACGAATTTGCCACACCTCATTAGTGGCAGCTACAAACACGCCAGCCGCGCAGAGATGCATTGCAACTTATACACAGACACATATACATATATGTAAGTTATGTAAGAAAAAAGGGGTGAAGACACATTGATAAAATGCGCTCTAGCCGAAATCAGAAAGGGGACTAAAGGCGGATGTCTCTTTGTTTTGACGGCATACGAAGGTGCAACCAAATGTGGCTGCATTGAAGCTGAACAACAATTCGCCCCTTTTTTAAGCAATGGCATGCCGGGCTAACACATGTACGGGAATTTTGGGTGTCAAAAATTACTTAATTTTCTTCACTCGCCTTAAATTATTATGATATGTGACATTTGACACGGTCGCTGAAGCATGGCATTGAGATATGTTAACTGGAGACAGCAAACTGACTTCGCTGTAGATATGTATAGCTGCCATATGTAGAAATGCGCCTCTTTTAACGCTTTGCGTTCGGTCGTGTGTTAAAATGCACTGTCTTAAATTAATTAAAAATAAAGCATTACTAATAAGGTGCTGTTGCTATTCTAAAGCGAGTCCAATGGGTTATGAACATTACTTTCACATTTGAATACAGACGCAGGGCCCTCTCTATAAATCACAGTCAGTTTGATAATTAGCATATATCAAATAAGTGACGCACATAGAGATGTGTGGAAGTAGAACGAATTGAGATCGAGCAATAAAAGTTTTGAAGCGATTCTTCGCAGACAAAGTATACCAGCTTCATTTAGTAAACCCTGCTTTATAGCGAATTTTACTAATAACTAACGAGCCTTGAATGAAGACGTTGAAGGTATTTACATTGTTTGAGAGAAGTTTATGTTTTGTATGTTTGTCGCCATATATTCCATGTATATCCCAAATAAAATTCATTACATTTCGAAACCTCTAATTGTATGTAAAATGATAACCTCTTACACAACTCACAGGTTCGCGCTCATACCAAATATCGAGTAAGCTCATATGCTTTCTTTCTTCTTTTACCAACACAAAAAAAATCAGACCGAAAAGCTTTAGGTCTAGATCGTTCATCACATTTGCGTGTAATGCGAATATACGGCATCTTTTAAAGGAGCGAGTGCCCATAGCCGAGTTCTTTATTACCATTTCGGACTTCTTCTTCTTTATTCGCGTAGACACCACCTACGTCAATCTTCCTTTTCGCTCTTTAGCGCCAATTGGAGATTCCAAGTGTAGAGAGGTCCTTCTCCACCTGGTCTTTTTAACAGGGTGGAAGTCTTCCTCTTCCTCTGCTTCCCACGGCGGGTACTGCGTCGCACTGTGTTGCGGCTAGTGGAAAAGTAACTTTTCTCCGATTATTTTTTTCAGTGTTTTTAATTATGCAATTTTGTCACAGACATTCCAAGTAATTGATTTAGTAATTGATTTTGGAAGTCAAATATACAAAATTTTCACGAAAAGAGGGGATTTCAGGGCCGTATTCAAAAATGATCTCATTTGATTTTGGTGACAGATATTTTGATTCGGAAAAAAAATCTGCCTTCGGACAAGTATCTTCTGTAAAACAAAGGAATGTTGTTTGAGACATTTTCATATGCACCTTTTTTAGAGCTAAAACCCGACTAAAGGTTCATTTTTCCTTTAAATTTGGGTGAGGTAAGCAATATCTAAAACGTCCCAGAGGGTCCCAGTTCCAAACCACTACATAAATGTTATATAATTTGTTTTCAACGAACTGTGAAAAAATCAGCTGCACATACCTGCCCTCCTGGGAGTTATAGCGATTTTAGTATATCACTCTCAGTATTTATTCCATAGAAATAGAACGGAAATTCTCGGAATCACTTATTTTTTTTATTCTACATTTATTCTAGCACTCCACAAAAATGAGCATAACTCTCTTTAAACTGAAGCTATTGACTTCAAAGCGGTATCAAATTAAAGCTTTTATTGCCACCTTTCAAATAAGAAATGAAATAGATTTTGGTTTTATATAAAATTTCAGAGTTTTTCAACAAATATCGAAAAATCATGAAAATTTCACGTTTATAATTTTTGTTCGGACCAACTCTATACTTTATTTAAAAAGTAATCATAGGGTATTTATCAGAAATAAAAGAAGAATTAAAATACATTTTTTTGTAAATTTTTCGAACAACTTTTTTTTTACTTTTGTTGAAAATTTGACCCAATAAATTTTTTCGGTGGAAATTTTTTTTCACTCATTCTGTTTGGGATTTCATTCTGACCAATATGTAGAAGTTTCTCATCGATACAATTAAAATTACAGTTTAGGCAATATGATTTCCAAAAAATTCCGGTCTCGCAACACTGTGCGTCGTATACTTTCAGAGCTGGATTGTTTTCGTCCATTCGGACGACATGATCTAGTCAGCGTAGCCGCTGTCTCTTATTTCGCTAAACTATGTTAATGTTCATCAACGGTATTCGGCGTTGGCAATGCGCAAATGACCATAAATCTTTCGAAGAACTTTTGTTTCGAAAACTCCTAATGCCGACTCAACAGATGTTCTCAATATAGCAAATTATAGTTTGATCTTTATTTGTCGAAAGAGGACAAAGTAGCACTTGTTGGCTATAGTTATTCTACTTCGTTATACGACTTCGCAGTTATGACTGTCAACAGTGACGTGGAAGCCATGTAGAGTGCGACGACTATTTGTTGATGACAGGAGATATTTCGTCTTGTCCTCGTTAACTACAGACCCATTTGCTTCGCTTCTTTATCCAGTCTGGAGAAAGCAGAACTAAATCTTATTCAGATCTGCAGCTCGAAGTTGACAAATAATTTGAAGAAGTCGCATGATAGGAAGTCGTCTGGTCTGGAACCACGGCTCGGAGAGGTCCTTCCCGATCCTGACGGAGCTTTTGGTAATGCACAACGTCACTTTATATAGCTAGCAGTATTAGCTTTGTGGTGATACCAAGTTCAGACATGGTGGCATAGAACTTGTTCTTTTTAGTTGAAATCGACGAAGAGGTGGTGTATGGCAATCCTTTTTTCACGGGTCTTTTCCAAAATCAGTTTGTTGACGGTGGGCTTTAATCTTTCACACAATACGCTCGATTTAACCTTTTATGCGTTGTTGAGGAGGCTTGTCCCACAGTATTTGGCGCATATTGTGGGGTTTCCCGTTTTGTGGATTGGGCAGAACACACTTAAATTCCAATCGTTGGGCATGTTTTAGTCCGACCAAATTCTATAAAGAAGCTATTGTATGCTCCTTCTCAGGTTTTCGCCGCGGTAATTGAATACCTCGGTCGGCAATCCATCGACCCCGCCGCTTTGTTGTTCTTCAAACGAGTAATTGCTATTCGTACATCTTTATGGTCGGGCAATGGAATGGTCGGGATCACCATCTACAGGTCTTATGGTCACTGCTATTCAGCATGCTGGAGAAGTGTTCCCTCCTTAATCTCAGTATGCTCTAGGCATCAGTCACTAGATCACCTCTGGTGGTTTTACAAAAGTATGCTCGACGGCCAGCTTGTCATGCTCTTCGTACTCACGCATTTCGACCTCTCTCGTATCCACTCCTTCCCGCACGTGGTGTGATAGATTGTGACGTTGCGAGGTAGGCAGTCTTTTTTCTTTCCACTGCGACACGCTGTGCCTTTTGCGAATACCAACGGTTCCCTTATACGAGTACCGAGTTTCTAATGAGTGCTTTCTGAAAGAGTAACGTAACTTAGCGATTCTTATAAAATTTGCGATAGGCAAATTTGGTTCTTGTGGCTTTAATAATTGAAGAGATACAAGGTCTGTCGCAAAAAAAACAGAACTTTTTCAGTATGACTGTTTCTGGTGGCGCCACTTATTAGGGGGTATATTAAATAAAAAGTTTGGTCTCTTGTTGACATTTCGTAAAAATTTTAAGACAATTGGATAACTACAATCGATGTTATCGATCAAAAAGTGACAACAGCTTTGGTCATCGGTCGTAAAATGCATTTTGAACAAAGAGCAAATATTAAATTTTGTTTTAAACTTGGGAAAACGTTTACTGAAACATTTCAAATGATGAAAAAAGTTTATGGTGATCAGTGCCTCTCCCGTAGTAATGTGCATGAGTGGTTTAAGCGATTCCAAGAAGGTTGTGAGGACTTCTGTGACGATCAGAAGTCGGTCGTCTTCAGAAGTCAAAAATAAAGACAATGTTGATTTGTTTTTACGATTCCGAGGGAATTGTACACCGAGAGTTCGTCCCACCTGGCCAAACGATTAATGATGTGGGCCATAGATGCCTCTTACTACTGCCATCCCCTGTACCAAATTAGAGTTCTAAAACAGTATCCATCCATTAATGAAAATTATCAAAAAATTTACGAAATGATTTTGGATGAATGAGGGATTGGATTAGAAATATCACAGGAAAGTTTGACATATTGTTGAAGAATAGTATTGTAGGTGCTTCATGAGCTCAAACCCGACTGATAATGAAAGAGACAACAAACTTGTATGAATTGGATTTCATATTGCTTCCTCTTCCAAGGATTCCCCAAATCTGTCTCCCAGGACATTTTCGGAACGCTAGAGAATGATCACTTCCAAGAAAAGGCAGACAATTGTGGCTATTTTGTAGCAAAATACTATTCGACACAGACATTCGAAAATTCGGAAGATTGATGATCGACGTATCGTCTTCTGTCGTAGCTATATTGAATGTTCTTTTATTTGTAGCAATATAAACACTTTAAATGTTTGACTTATAATAATAAATTAAATTGAAAATATAAAAATTAAATACTAAATAGTAATTTAATATCGAAAAAGTTATATTCAATTGAAAAAATTCGATTCAAGGTATAAGCCAAATTTGATGAGTTATATACTACAAGTTTGACATAACTTATTTTTAATATGATTTCTCGCTTTGTGAGGCATTCTTAGATAAACCACTGATTAACTTGATTACGCACTAAAAGTCATATTAAAACGCGTAATTGTATATCTTCTATCAAGATGGGATTTATAATAATTTAAAATATTTTTTTTAAACTGTTTGCATTCATTTCTTTGAAATGCCTTGATGACACTTAAATAACGCTGTGACTTATTGCACCATTCAAAAGATATTTCACTCCACTTATACGTAACTACTAAGACGACACATAAAAGAAAGCAGAACTTACCTAAGACGCCCGATGCTTGAAGCGATAGGCAATTGTAGTGCAATAAAATAATTTCGAAATATAAATATCTTTGTTACAAACAATTTAAAGACACCCAAGTAGAGATGCGACATTTACTATTAAATGAAATCACGTGACCCCAAAAGAAAGCGCACAAAGCAAAAAAGGACAACGAAGGATATAAATCTTTATGGAGCCACTGTGATGCTAAACAAAAGATTGTCAGCGATTGTAGATGAAAATGAATTCTATTTCATAATACCGGGGTGATACGAGGGTTAATGAAAAACCTAAATGGCTTATAAAAGCAATAGTTACAAAATAATAAACACGAATTCTAAGCGCAGCGCAATGAAGCGGAGTGCTGGACAATACTGTGAGACTGGTTGCATGATTTGGATGCGCTGTCCTGTCCTTAGCAAGTCATTTTTGACCAAAAAAGAAATTACTTTTATTTCTGTTGTTGTTCTTATTGAAATTTTTATTCTTGTTGCTAGGGCGCGCCATTCTTATCGCACATTTAATTTTCTAATGAATGATAAATGCGGCAATGAAAAACTCAACGGACTTTGGTTGAGGAGGCAAAACAACAACAAAAATAACCGTGATATAAAATAAAATTTACATGCCACAGACTCGTGTGTCAAGCAAGTGACGACGCACAGTTTCGGTCGCCACTGCCAAAATATTAAAGCGCTGTAAAGTTGTCTGAAGCGCGGCTACAGCTTCCACTCCGCCTTCACTTCGCGCTTTAACTGAAATGAGCTCCAACTGTGCGCGTGAGTGTGCAATAGCGCCGCGGGTCCCTGCCGCAGTATCCACAATGCGGTAGTGATTGTCACTTGCCCCGCGCTGAGCGCTTAGTTCTAGGCCAACCCTTTCTTCAAGTCATGCACCTAAGCATTCTCTACTTCGCGGTCGCGCAGTAGGCGTTCAAACTCTTTTTTATTATACTTAATACTCCTACTTTTATTAGCGCTTTGCTTTTTTCATTTTTGTCTTCAGTCAATTTCTTGTTAATGCTGCTGGCCAGGGGAATAAGATGTTGATCGTTCGCTTGAATAATGACGCCAATTTAATTTGTACTACCCGTTGTGATTTGATTTTTCGGGGTATTTTTAATTTCATTTATTTTTTGTTGGTTTTTTGGTGAATACAAAAGGTAAAGTATTGAGTTACCATTTTTACGTCAACAACTTTATGGTTCTATGTAATTTTCTGGGGCATAAAAATGCCCGAGGAAACATGTGTTTTTACATGTGCACTATGAGGTTAAGTTGTGGTATTAGTTGAGGTAGTGCTAGTATTTTGTTGTTACAACATATTAATCTGTAATCTATACTTGGTGTGAGAATGATTTTCTCTTGTTGAAATTAAGCAAGGGTATTCTGCAGCAAAAATCATTTGTCTACTATTATGTCATGCAATGCATTGGTTGTGGACGAAAGTTTGGATTTGAGCACTGACAAGAAATAGGGTTTCAAATGAAACCACAAAAAGTGCCAATATCGGTCACTTATCAGTAATCTAAAATAGAATTATCGACGGTATAATGGATTTTTTATCGGACATCAGAGAAACACAATATATGTATATCACTGACAGCGAAATCATGGTCAATAATCTCTTGTTGAAAAACCTCACCTCAATGACCAATAGAGGGTTTTCTTTAAAAGAGAACGGGGCTTATTTACTCACGCATGAAATGAAGATAAATATATTTATTAATATAAATATATAGGTATCAGAAAGCAATGATTGTAAATATATTGCTTTTTCGCACCAAGGAACCTTGCATCTCTCACCAATTCTTGCCCAGCGAATTCGCTTCAGTTTAAGCAAGTATATGTCAAGAACATTCAATTTTTATTACCAATTCACTAATATCTGAAGTGGATGAAACTGACTGTTGTCGCAATAAAAGAAACTGCTAATTACAGCAAAAGAACGATATACCAATTAAGATTTGAGCCTACTTTCAAATAATAAAAATCTAGGACTAAATCGGTCATAATGTAATTCATAAAATATATGTTTTCATTATTCTTTTTTAACGGCATTACGTCTGCTTTAAACGACATTATTTCGGAGTTCTTAAGGTTTTTTTTTTTTTGCGGAGAAAAGCGATATGAAGGGACTTTCACACAGTAATTACTGAAATTAAATGATTTGGGCAAGGTCTAAAGAACTACTTGTAGAGTTAGTATCTGAAAATAAATTTTTACTGCTGTCGAAATTACAAAATGCTTCAAGATTTATGCAAAATGCAAGTGAACTACGCAATCTACCAAAAGGATAATAATTACACGATCAGAAATCAATCCATGCCGTCACTTGGCAACGAAAGTTGGAAAGTTCGAACGAGTGATTTTTATTCCGCTTAGAAAGCTTTCAATAACTTAACTGTCGATAAAAAGTGACTAGAAAAACTGTTGAGAGACTGATTATTGATGAATTAAGCTTTTGAAGCTCGTGAATTCAGTTGTGTTCCACAACAAAGCTAGCTTGCGAGCAAATGAAATAAATGACGAACTTTCGAAGTTGGCCAAAGGCTTTCAGAAAATTATGAAAATATAAAAAACATTTTATTCGTACAAATAATCTACTATTAAAATTCCAAGTATAGACCTAAAAACAATATAAGTGCAGCATAATTTAAGTAATATTAATGCGAGTATTAAATTAACCGACATATAAGAGCATAACAACGCAAAATATGACTACAGCAAAAATAAATTCTTATTACTAAATTGAATGCAGAAGTCTTTTAGCTCAGAAAAAAACATATAACGTTTTTTATACCACAAGGCAGAAATACCAAATTTAAGTTGAACACATCATAAAGATTCTTCAGCGTCCAAAATGGAATGCGTACGAATATGCGCTGATTGTCCCTGCGGCGCACAAAGCCCTGGCTCTGCGCCTTCATCTAGCAAAAATATCACGTATCAAATATTGATACTACTGCTGTTGTTGTAGATGTTGCTTTATATTTTTACGAATGCCCAAAGTAGTAATTTGCTCAGTTAGAGAATGCCTGGGCTGTCGCTGCCATACTTGATTGCATTAATTCTTATTATTGGCATTTTCATTTTGTCTGCGAGTATTAATTTAATTATTCCCTTTTTTGCGCTCCACACCGACCAAACCAATGGGATAGTAAAAAATAAGCACGCTAATAATTGCAAGGAATAACTTGGAGATTTTCGCTAAAAATATGCCAATGCCAATGCCGGCAGCGCGCAACGGCGGCGGTCGAAGTGGCAAAAACACAAAACACGCTGCGGACATGCTGAATTGCTGCATGAGGAAAGGAATTGCTTGTTTGACGATATCGCTTGGCATGCCATAGCCATCAAGTGGCGCGCGAGACACAGCGGAACGCATAGCAATAACAACAAGCAGCGCGGCGTGCGTGTGTAAACATAGCCGGAGGGGGCATAACTGCGGACAGTAACAGCGCAAGGCAAGCGAAGTTACTGAAGGAGCAATACAACAACAAGACGGATAGCGGCAGCACTAAGCGCAATAACAACATCTATCTCAAAACGTTACAACAACGACAACAATCGCAACGCTGAGATGCACCGGCAAGATATGGACACTGTGTATTTATTGTACGCTCAGAGTGCTTAGTCTGGCTGTCAAACAAGCGACTGGCGCGCTGGGACTTGCCGGCGGACACGGATACGCATATCGTATCGCGCTGGTCAATCATCAATGCGCCGGCGCGCGGAGCTCGCTCAACCCAACCATTCTGGCATTCCCCCATAGCTCGGAATACGCAAGCGAGCTCTCCACTTTGTTGCAGACTTGAGCTGTCTAGCTGGCAGTCTGTCTGTCTGTCCGCAGAGCAGGTGTGTTTCTCACGCAGTTTATAACTACAGGCAGTTTGTTGCTGTAACTGTTGCCTGCCCCAATCGATCTTCATTGCTCTGCTGCGCTTGATTTTGTTGACTCTGTTACTGCTGTTATTGTGGCATTTGTAGCGATTTTTATGTGTCTTTCAACTAGTTGCTCTTTGACGTGTTATTGCTGTTGTTGCGTTGTTAGTGTTGCCGCAATTGCGCGTGCTCGGCTGGTTTCTGCAAACACAATTGCTCCGTTTGTTCGCCTCATTGTTTATCTGTCGCGTTCTGCCAATCTGTCTGTTTGTCTATTTGATTTGAATTTGGCGTGTTTTGTTGGCAGTAAGTCTATTTTACTACTTAGTCTATGAACCGGGTTTTTTATAGGGTGTTGGTGACAGTGGTCCAGAATTAGAAACAATCGGTCTTGTGGAGGAGTGCTTGAATGAATCATTCCGAAAATGAACGGTTCTATGTAGCAGAAACGAATCTATGCTTATATCGGCCAAGGAACTGTCACCTCAAAAGTACTCCACAAAAGCTGCTATTTTCCAACAACTAAATATAGTATATCTGAAAAAAAAAGTTCTATAATCGGCTTGATCGGTTTTCTAACTGGAATTAGACAGACTTTACGATGAGCAAAAAGGCAATTCATAGCGTTCGCTTTGAAATCAACTACTTATCACCTATTAGTCGCTGTACCGGAATTTTGTATATATCTTTCATATACTTATGTATATTATATCTTACATCAGCTCTAAACTTTATAGTCAAGCCTCACTCCTTAATCAAAGGTTTCGTCGAACAAGAACGCATGAGTTTTACTGCCGACCAAGTATTTTACACATCCATTTCTAACGCCAAACGCCGTAAAATGCCTAGCGGTACCAACTATTGCTGGGATGTGATGCCTATTTCTAAGGCCAAATATTTAACGATTATTGCTGACGCTGAGGCTGATGCTGACGCTGAGCTCGGTTAAAACTCGACGAAGTCAAAACGTTATTTTAAATAAGCCCCACTCTGGGAATACCAAGCGAGTGGTGAGCAGTTTAGTTTCAGATTTTAAGTCTGTAATATCTCATAATAATTTTTTTAGGCTCTTCCTTCTTCTTAATTGGCGTAGACACCGCTTACTCGATTATAGCCGAGTTAACAACAGCGCGCCGGTCGTTTCTTCTTTTCGCTACGTGGCGCCAACTGGATATTCCAAGCGTAGTCAGGTCCTTCTCCACCTGGTCCTTCCAACGGAGTGGAGGTCTTCCTCTTTCTCTGCTTGCCCCGGCGGGTACAACGTCGAATACTTTCAGAGCTGTAGAGTTTCCGTCTATTCGGACAACATGACCTAGCCAGCGTAGCCGCTGTCTTTTAATTCGCTGAACTATGTCAATGTCGTCACATATCTCGTACAGCTCATGGTTCCATCGAATGCGATATTCGCCGTGGCCGACGCGAAAAGGACCATAATTCTTTCGCAGAACTTTTCTCTCGAAAACTCGCAACGTCGACTCATCAGTTGTTGACATCGTCCAAGCCTATGCACCATATAGCAGGACGGATATTATGAGTGACTTATAGAGTTTGGTTTTTGTTTGTCGAGAGAGGACTTTGCTTCTCAATTGCCTACTCAGTCCGAAGTAGCACCTGTTGGCAAGAGTTATCCTGCGTTTAATTTCTAGGCTGACATTGTTGGTGGTGTTTACGCTGGTTCCAAGATAGACGAAATTATCTACGACTTCAAAGTTATGACTGTCAACAGTGGCGTGAGTGCCAAGTCGCGAGTGCGACGACTGTTTGTTTGATGACAGAAGATATTTCGTCTTGCCCTCGTTCACTGCCAGACCCATTTGTTTTGCTTCCTTGTCCTGTCTGGATAAAGCAGAACTAACGGCGCGGGTGTTAAGGCCGATGATATCAATATCATCGGCATACGCCAGCAGCTGTACACTCTTATAGAAGACGGTACCTTCTCTATTTAGTTCTGGAGCTCGAACTATTTTCTCCAGAAGCAGGTTGAAGAAGTCGCACGATAGGGAGTCGCCTTGTCTGAAACCTCGTTTGGTATCGAACGGCTCGAAGAGGTCCTTCCCGATCCTGACAGAGCTTTTGGTGTTGCTTAACGTCAGTTTACACAGCCGTATTAGTTTTGCGGGGATACCAAATTCAGACATCGCGGCATAAAGGCAGCTACTTTTCGTGCTGTCGAAAGCAGCCTTGAAATCGACGAAGATGTGGTGTGTGTCGATTCTTCTTTCACGGGTCTTTTCTAAGATTTGGCGCATGGTGAATATCTGGTCGGTTGTTGATTTTCCAGGTCTGAAGCCGCTCTGATAAGCTCCAATCAGTTTGTTGACGGTGGGCTTTCATCTTTCACACAATACGCTCGATAGAACCTTACACGCGATATTGAGGAGGCTAATCCCACGGTAGTTGGCGCAGATTGTGGGGTCACCTTTCTAATGGATTGGGCATAGCACATTTAAATTCCAATCGTTGGGCATGCTTTTGTCCGACCATATTTTACAAAGAAGCTGATGCATGCTCCTTATCAGTTCTTCGCCGCCGTGTTTGAATAGCTCGGCCGGCAATCCGTCGGCCCCTGCCGCTTTGTTGTTCTTCAGGCGGGCAATTGCTATTCGAACTTCTTCATGGTCGGGTAATGGAGTCTGCTCCATCGTCATCGATTGGGGAATCGGGTTCTCCTTCTCCTGGTGTTGTGCGTTCATTGCCATTCAGCAGGCTGGAGAAGTGTTCCCTCCATAATTTAAGTATGCTCTAGGCATCAGTGACTAGATCACCTTTGGGGGTTCTACAAGAGTATGCTCCGGTCTTGAAACCTTCTGTAAGCCGCCGCATTGTTTCGTAGAATTTTCGAGCATTACCCCTGTCGGCCAGCTTATCATGCTCTTCGTACTCACGCATTTAGGCCTCTTCAACTTTCGGTATCTATCCCCTATCCCATCCCGCACGTGTAGTGGTCGATCGTAACGTTGCGAGGTAGGCAGTCTGTTTTCTCTCCGCTGCGACACGGCACTCCTCGTCGTACCAGCTGTTCTGTTGCACTTTCCGAAAACCAATGGTTTCGGTTGCAGCTGTACGTAAGGAGTTTGAAATTCCGTCCCACAGTTCCCTTATACCGAGTTGTTGACGAGTGCTCTCAGAGAGCAGGAGTGCAAGCCGAGTAGAAAATCGTTCGGCTGTCTGTTGTGATTGCAGCTTCTCGACGTCGAACCTTCCTTGTGTTTTGTGGCGTGACATCGTGGCGGGGTCAGCTCTCATAAGTGCGCTCCAAGCACTCATAAGAGACATCTTTGGTCGCATCGTCCTTCTCTTCCGTCGGGGCGTGGGCGCAAATCAGCGATATGTTGAAGAACCTCGCTTTGATGCGGATTGTGGCTAGACGTTCATTCACCGGAGTGAATGATAGTACCCGGCGACGGAGTCTCTCTCCCACCACGAATCCCACACCAAACTTGCGCTCCTTTATATGGCCACTGTAGTAAATGCCACAAGGACCTACTCGTCTCTGTCCTTGTCCCGTCCATCGCATTTCTTGGACAGCGGTGATGTCAGCCTTTATTTTCCCGAGGACATCAACCAGCTGGGCAGCGGCACCTTCCCAATTAAGGGACTGGACATTCCAGGTGCATGCCCTAATATCATTGTCCTTATTTCGTTTGCCATGGTTTTCATCAAAAGGGGGCTTTCTCATCCGAGGCTGTTGGTAGTTTTTCATTGGGGTGAGCTTTTTACGTGGCGGGTCCCAAACCCAGCGCACAACCCTATGGGGATGTTTCGCCTTCTCACTTTAGCTCGCCTCCGAACGGATGTTCTTAGGCTACCCAGAGGATACTTGGTCAAAGACCGGAAGTCGTGAGCTGCTTGAGTCATATGTAAAAGAATCGTTCCTGGCCCCTCCCAGTGAATGGCGATCAGAGAACTTTCCTCACTTGCGTGAACTTCTACACATCACTCCATCCTCCCCTCTAGGCTCTTCCACGTATACTATATTATCACTATCATTCCTACAAATATTTATGTTTTGAAAAATTCCCATATATTCATTCTTATATAATATTGGAAACGAAAGTAACGAAATAAAAATTCTCAGAGCCCTAAAGCGTTTACTGAGTACTTCTCTACAAAGGCTTTCAGCACTATCTTCTCCTCGAAAATTACCAAAGTTTCAATAACAATTTGTATTATAATCGTCCCACAGTTCAACTTAATCAGCAGTGGTAAAAAATGTAGCAAATCCTTAATTCTCGCTTGTTATTTCTTGCCTTGCACATTGCACCTATACGGTGCTCCACCGACACATGTGGTCCAAAAGCATTTATACTAAACAAACACATAACCTCAACATGTGGTGTGATCAAACAGACAACAGGTAAAACTAAAAACAACAAAAAAGCGTCACTTGCCGTTTCGCAAGCATTGCGCTAGCAACTAGTTTCGGCGTGCGTTGCATGCGCCACAGAGTGCTCGTTATAACTCCCAACTGAGCTCGGATGACGGCTTTTGCTGCGATGAAGACGTATCGGCGCTGATGATGATTTCGCCTGCCAGCATTGCGGCTGCTGTTGCTACCACTATCGTGCGCACTCGTGTCCACTGTTGCGCCTGTTGCAAGCATATATGTATATGTGACTGCCTGCTGTCTGCCCGCTGTAACTTTTACTACGCTCGCCTGTTTAACTCTCGCCTAGACAGCGACCATTGTTCATAGCGTCTTGGCCATGGCCGCCAATTTGGTTAGCATAAATAAAATGAAAATAATTATCCAAGTTGTGGCAGCGTGCGCCAGCGTGTAGGGCAAGGGAAGTCAACGACTTCGACTTGGCTGTGCTGTTATGACGGAGCTGCGCGTCATGTATTAATTTGCCCTTAAAATGGCAGGTTGTTGTTATTTTTTGTGCCAGCTCATTTTCGTATTCACCTTGTGCTGCTCGCATTTTAATTCGCGTTGAATTTTTCATTTATTTTTATTGTTTGATTTTTTCTGTGTTGTTTATTTTTGGTAGTAGCCTCACATTTCGCTGTATTATTTAGTTAGTATGTGAAGTAGAAGTATGTAACTACTTACTATTAGGGTGTACCTTCAAATTGAGAAGAATAACTTTATAGCATATTTTTGAAGTTGTTCCAGTCGAACATTTAGAATTTATTCTTATTGGAACTCGTTAAGTTATGTAGCACGGCTGCCAGTTTTTAGATTTCTCTTTGCAGACTTGAAATTAAAAATTGTCCACCCAACCGGCTATTTTACGGCGAACGACCTAAGAATGTCCCCATTATTGGTACTTATGGAGCGACAGCTCTGTTTAACGTATGTACTAACCGAGGACGATCTCACTTATCACGTACGTAAATGAAAGGGATTCTTCGGTACAGAACGAAAGTGAAAAAGAAAAAAAATTATACACTTTGCTTTAGTTCGAGGTTCATCTAAAATCGTTGCTTTTGTTTGATTTCGACATCACAATGCAATAGAACTTCAAGCTATCATAAGGTTAACTCTTTGCGCATTCCATACACCACAGTACTCTTCGAGTGCCGAGCAGCTTGAAAAACGTTTGCGGATCTTAACAGTGTAAATGCAGAAAACTGGGAAGACTGTTAAAAAGTTTTGACTTGTTTAATATACTTTAAGTAGTGGCGATTAGGATGAGGACTAAAAATTCGACCTTAAAAGTATATATTTAACGCATTGAATACATATTTTCATCTATAAAAAAATATTTTTGACTCCCATGACAACATCCCGGCGTTGATCCCATATTTATATTTCATATCTCTATCGTCATTGTTGCGTATTTAAAGTGTGAATCTGAAGAAAAATCTGTTTATAAATTTTTAAGAACCACCCTAAGGTTCGCATAAGTTGCACATATGAGTGTCTAGCTGCGTGCATATTTATTTCTTCGCGAACTCCAGTCTACACTTGTCTACTATTTGTGTGTGTATTCATTTTGTTCCTATGTAGTTATTATAGCTACACCGCCATTGTCGATGCGAGTTGTAATTACATATTATTTTTGCTTTTCTACGCTGCTTCTGCCTCGGTCTATACTTTATGGATGGTTTGCATTGTAGGCAGCTTTTAATTTTCGCACAACTTTCCTGCAATAAGCAAGCATATAATAAAGTTGGCTATATTCACGCGTACACACAAGTACATACATACATATGTATATGTATATACCTGATCCAATTGCTTACCTGTGAAATGTTAATTGTAGCTTTAAGTTTATTTACGCGCATGGCTGTGTATATACATATGTATATGTATATGTATATTTGCTTATTTGTATATGTATTTATGGGCCTATGTGTGTGTGTGTTTGCATTAAACTTGTATCCGCTTGTAGGTGCAATCTGCGTCTTTGTATCTTAAAACAGCAACATTGTTGTAGGTAAATAATTTGTAGCACCACTTCTATGTGTATGGGTAAGTCTGTGTTGTTTTCTTCCCTCTACAGACACACGTCCATCGTTTGCATAATTGCAACGTTCGTTTGCTGATTTTCTCAGCTCTAATGGCTCTGGATTTCTTGCACAAATAAATTTCTACTGCAAACAATCTCTTATACTCAGAAATGGTTAACACAAAAGAAAAATAACTAAGAAAGCATTAAATAACTAATATTTAAATCTACTTTTTTTAATGCATTTTCAGGTTTCCTGAGCTTTAACCAGTTAACAGTAAAATTTTTGCATTTCAAAGTGTATCAGTAATTTCAATCGACCCAAGTTTTGATAAATGTAGGGACTTTCACTCTCTGCACATAATATAGAATCTTTGATTTCTGACATAAAAAAGCTTTTTATAGTACCCATAAAGTATCACCCATATTGGTGGAACATCTAGAAAACCATGCTATTAGACATAACTTTTCCGATAATGACGAACTCTTCGAAAACTTCTAACTACAATTACAAGTTAGAAAGAAGTCGAGAAGATGTTTTCGGATACAAGTATATCAGTCACTAGTATTTGGACTCAGATCTATGATCATTCTGAAAGTGAAACAGGCGCATCTTGTCTTTTCCCTTGGTTCAGATGCTCAAACACTCTATACTTCAGGCAGCTGTTCTAAGAATTGAAATTGGTAACTACGGTAGGCGCATTACGACTTCTTTGAAACTCTCCCAGTTGCGTCATTGGTATATGCACTAACGATTTCTTTGGTGACTCGCGAACAAATAAAAAAAACATTCGCTTTTTTCGAGATGACTATAACTTAAACATATGCACAAATTATCATCATATCTGACCCGGACTGACAAAAACATACTATATACCATACCATACACTTGTTATAAGTCTGGGCTGAGATTGTCGAATTTTGTAAAATATATATGTACACACATTTTTATTTATTTATATCCCATAAAGTTTTTTTTCTTATGTACATAAAACATGAAATTTGAGTTACATTGTCAATTCAAGATTTAAAGTTATGGAAAACTTTGACCCAAGGAAGTTTGAGTTTGGAAGGAAATTTGTATGGAATTTGACCTCCAAACGTTTTTGCCAAATCAGGAATTTGAGTTATGGAGAACTTCGAGTTATGGAACTCGACTAATGGAAGTTCAACTGTATATTTAAAATAAGGTAATAATGTTATGGAACTCGACTAATGGAAGTTCAACTGTATATTTATAATAAGGTAATAATCTATGATCTTAAAATGAAGAAAATACTTTTGTTCTCCAATATTATATAGTTTCCGAAAGAACTAGCGTGATGATCCACTAATAAAACGTAAAGTTTGTGGATGTAGAAATTTTAAACATCTCTCGCCCGGAATAAAATTAAACTGATTCTAAAAGTTTTTTATTCTTTAGTACTTGAAGTTTTCTGATCACTACAAAGTTTATTTATAACATTAAGTCATGCCAATTGACACAGAGGGCTTAATAATAACTATCACAACTTTATTTTATGGCTGTAGGATATACAAGTATCAGGTATGCCAGTTCCGAAAATTGAAGAAGCTTTTTAGCTGTAATCAAGTTCTTGAGAGCTTTTATTGTATGGTCTAAAGTTGCGTCTGGTGTATGTGACCGGCAGGGTCTTTCATTTATAAACTAATTACTTTATATAAAGAGTTTTGTGTATTATATATGTATGCCACTACAATAAGAAAATATTACAGTATTATTGGAGTTATTATTATTTTTGTTATCGAATAAATGCAAGTCGACTCACATTCCACAACGAAGATCATTTACCATATTGTATTTATTCGCGAAATTGCATGTGTCTCTAATCGACGCTCATCTCAAATGTATAAATAATTTTAATCTCCATCCATGTATCTCACAACTAGGATTACCCAGTTTAGTGAGCTTATGTAGTGTCTTAAGCATAAGTTGAAAGTGTATGTGAGAGCAATGGGGAAACTCTAAACTGATATTGCGATAAACTACAGGACAACTCTGAACTCCTTCGAAAAAATGAAGATTCTAAGTTTCTTCGGCACTAAATTCTCAGCTACTTTCTTACTTTATTTGTTTTATTTTTACTGCGCTGGAGCTATGACATGGCACTTGCAGCACATTTCTAGGTTTTTACCATGACTTGGTAAGTGGTACTTGCAACCACTACCGCTGTGAGCGCACAATCACATCCCGGGCAGATCATTTGTAAAGTTGCTGCAAATGTACCACAAGGCAAATTGCCACAGTGTTGGAACGTCGACTGGTGATTCAGTAGCCATGTGTTGCGACTGGTGGAAGGGTTAGCTAAGAGGAACTGTCCGGTCCCGGTTGACTATTCAAATCTTAGAAGATTGATTGTAATCGGTAGCCAACAAGTGGAGTACACTTATGTAATTGTACCTGTGTGGCAGCAGCGATGACCCGTGGTGGTCAACAATGATTATCGCAGCTTTTAGGCTGTCTCTCGACTTTTTCTTTTGGTGGCGTGTTGTTAAGTGGCCGAGCCAAAAAGGTAATTTATGATGTATTATTGGAATGCGTTCGGTCCTCGTTTTTTCGAAACTTGTGTGTAGTCTTTCAGCCTTTTCTTTTTTTACCACTGAAAATATCATTTTAATAATGCATGCACATATGTATATGTATCTTGCAGCATTGCGTGTTGTCTTCACATCTCAAATGTTGTCTTTCTATTGCATTGTATTTCTAGTGTTTCACCATTATCTGTGGTTTACGGTGGCGTTTGTAACTGCCAAAGTGATCAGTTCAGAAATGCCTCTTGCCTGCTTGTGGCAGTTTACTTACTCTTTGCTCTCTTATGCTTACCACTTGAATGTTGTGTCATTAATTCTAACTTTTGACAGCTTGCTAACGTCATTTATTAATTAAAATTTATTTAAATCTCTGTGCGTTTGTATCTAAAGAATATACTATACATTGTGGCAACATTGCTTCATTTGCTGTTTGTGGCGACATTGAATAGCCTGGTTCTAAGTTCACTAACTTCTGCTTTGGGTAGCTACTCTGATAGAGTTACTATCAAATAGAGTACAGGTGAAAAGTACTATTGTCTTCGGCCTTAGATTTCTTATCTCAGATGCCTCCTCTCTCTAAATATTAACCGATACAATCTTCTTCTAAGCGCGACTGATTAATTTGGTCTTAAAACAGCTAAGGAGAATCTCTGGAGTACCTTATTAGTGGCTGAGTTCCACATCGAGCGCTTACAACTCCTAAATATTAACTTTGAAAAAATTTTATACCCAACTGCATGGCCGATGACCTTCATATTAAAGATTCCTAGAAGAAACACTTTTTAATGAGAAGTTCAAGGTGAAATCCTTGGCCAGCTTAATATTATAATTGAAGAAAAGAGAAGCCGCTTGGATATTGCTGATGAACCTTCCATTCAAGACCCTTTGAAGGCATGTTTTTAGGGAGAAACGTCATGTGAGAAAATAGTTTGAAAAAAAGTGTGAGTCGTAAATCTTTTACTGATGATCAAGAGCTTGATAACATTTCTGATGCGAAACAAGGGAACAGAATTATCGAAAGTCTTATTTGAACATGTAGATTGTTCGTTTGCCATTTACTTTTTTGAAGATAATTTCATTTAAATATGAATTCGAGGCTGTGTCTAGGTGGAAAGTCTTTGGGCATCGAGTAATATCAGTTCGAATGATTTCGAAATATCAGTTCAAAGATTGTTGGTTATTCAGACTTTACCCTGACGTAGCCCTCAATAAAAATGAAATGCTGTTGTTAATCGCATGATTTGGTGGTTCATGAGTCCAATTAGCCTCGAAGCTCAGTCAAAATGGCCATAGAATCGCGAGCTGTGTGGCATGTAGCGCCATCTTGTTGAAACCACATGTCAACCAAGTTCAGTTCTTCCATTTTTGGCAACAAAAAGTTTGTTAGCATCTTGGTTGACATGTGGTTTCAACAAGATGGCGCTACATGCCACACAGCTCGTGATTCTATGGCCATTTTGAGGGAAAACTTCGGAGAACAATTCATCTCAAGAAATGGACCCGTAAGTTGGCCACCAAGATCATGCGATTTAACGCCTTTAGACTATTTTTTGTGGGGCTACGTCAAGTCTAAAGTCTACAGAAATAAGCCAGCAACTATTCCAGCTTTGGAAGACAACATTTCCGAAGAAATTCGGGCTATTCCGGCCGAAATGCTCGAAAAAGTTGCCCAAAATTGGACTTTCCGAATGGACCACCTAAGACGCAGCCGCGGTCAACATTTAAATGAAATTATCTTCAAAAAGTAAATGTCATGAACCAATCTAACGTTTCAAATAAAGAACCGATGAGATTTTGCAAATTTTATGCGTTTTTTTTTTTAAAAAAAGTTATCAAGCTCTTTAAAAACGCATCAAATTGATATGTATAAATATATTGAGAATATTATTGTCACTTGATGATGAATTAAATGAGTGAATATTACAAAATATGTGACCTAACGGTGGTATATATGTACATATATTATATATATAAATGATCAGGAAGACAAGCAGAGTTGAAATTCGGATGACTGTCTGCCTGTTTGTCTGTCCGTCCGTCCGTGCAAGCTGTAAATTGAGTAAAAATTGAGATATTTTGATGAAACTTGGTATGTGCGTTTCTTATTCAAAAATCAGTAGTTCGTAGATGCGTGTGGTCGAACCACTGCCACGCCCACAAAACACCATTAAACGAAAACGTATAAAGTGCTATAACTAAGCACTAAATTAAGATATAAAGATCTAACTAGTCACAGCAGCAAGGGTCATCTATGGGCAAACAATTTTAAAATAATAAGTTCATTGTACATATTTCCCAGGTACTGAATATATGGATCCAGCGCATATAGTTGACTTTTTAACCATAATATCGGTCAATGTGTGAGATATATAAATGGAATTCAGAGAAAATCTTTTCCTTGTGGTAGTAAGTCTGTGTGCTACAAAGGGGTTGAATCGGATCAATGCTTCCCTTATCACTATATATCTAATATGAAGATTTTTGAACTTCCCGGCGACTTTATACCGCACACATCGGCCAATATGTGAGTGATCTTTATAAAAGAGCGGGTTTTTCTTATAACAATACATATTGGGTAGTCGAAAAACTCTTAGTAGTCGAAAAGTATTTTGTCAATAAATGTCGTTGTATTCGTATATATTCAGTGCTGCCAATCACAATGTATCATAACTTCATTTAGCCAAAAAAAATAAATTCGGGGAAGTTGAAAAAAAGTTACAGCTGTTCAAAACTGAGTTAAAATAATGAAAAAATTCACTATATTTTGAAATTTTTGTATTAAAAAGGCAAGAATGCCACGCAAGCCACGAATGAAGTTTGTGAAATTTACGCAAAAGATGCTGTATGACTTCATGTAGCACAAAAATGGTTCACTCGCTTCCGTTCTGGAAATTTGCACCTCGCTCTGGTCGACCTATCGTTGAAAAAGACGACGAAATTTTGGAAAATATTGACTAGGAACGTCACATAAGCAGCCATGACTTCGCTAAGGAAATAAACATTCATCATCAAACGTTTTTGAACCATTTAAAAAAGGCTGGCTACAAAAAGAAGCTCGATGTTTGGGTACCACATGAATTGTCAGTGAAAAGTTTAATGGACGGAATTACAAGTAATATCTGCGATTCTTTGCTGAAACAAAATTAAATCGAACCATTTCTGAAGCGAATAGTAACAGGCGGCGAAAAGTGGATTAAATATGACAATAATGTGCGAAAAACATCATGGTCCAAGCGTGGTGAAGCTCAACAAATGGTTTCAAGGCCAGGATTGACGCCTCGAAAGATTATGCTGAGTGTTTGGTGGGATTGGAAAGTAATCATCCACTATGAGCTGTAGAACGATTGATTCTATATTTTACTGTCAACAACTGATGAGGTTGAAGCAAGCAATCGAAAAAACTGCCAGAACCGATGAACAGAACGACGACATACATCATTGATGACTCGGAAAGCTAGGAGAGCTTGGCTGGAAAGTTTTGATGCATCCACCTGGTGAATATCCGATGGTGCAAGGCTATATGATCAATGCAGAATTCCCTTAACAGAGTAAAGTTTTACACTGGTGGCATAATGTCTCCAGCAGAAAAATGACAAAAAGTGGTCTACCAAAATGGTACATATTATAAATATAAAAAAAAAATAAGTTGGAGTTTGATTAGAAATACGAAAAGACTTTTTCGACTACCCAATATTTGTGCTTAGAATGAACAAAATCGTGAAAACTCGTCCTAGACCCCATAAAATTAACAAACCTGAATATACTTCCCTCGCTTTAATCCTTGTGAGTTACAAGAGTATAAAATGTTCAAGTAAACCCGAATTCAGGCTTTCCTTGCTCGTTAATTTTTAAAAGCTTTACAGAAAAAAATCTGTTAGTCGAAAGAAAGCCACCAGTCCGAAGTATATAACTAGAAAAAATAGTAATAATTAGGTAGATTTAAAAGTTGTTTTAAAATTATTTCTAGAGGTCGTTAATTAAGATATGTTTTATTGAGTTGCTATTTAGATGTTTGCCACCTATCGTTAAAATATAATTGTCAAAATGTTATAAAATGTGTGCACAACATATCAGGATTACCACCTATTAAAATTTACTACACCTAAGTAATACCCCTATCTAATAATTGTCCATCACCGCAAATTTAGTGCACAAATGACGCTCATTTAAAATAGATATCTCTGAAATGATAATTGTGCCAGATTTCTAAAAGATAGGTTCTTATAAGTACCATATTTCTTAATGTCTGCGGTATCAAATACTATATATTGGGAAAGTTTTGTGCCACAGGCTGTATGGCTTTTGTAGCTACTTTATACATATACGATGCCATACATCCAAAGCTAAATTAGCTAGCCTAATTATTTATGAGCTGCTTGAGTTAATTTCAACTAATACAATATGATTACAACACTGCTATTAGTTATTTGCTTTATTAATTATACGTTAACGGCAGCAAAACAAAAGAGTTCCACAAAATTTCCGTCAGCTTCGAAATTAATTAACCTTATTCGCTTGCTAACTTGGTTTCTATTCGATATTTTGTTTATCTCTAGTTATGTTTTCATTGACTTTTCATAATATTTCATTTATTTTCTTTGAGGTTAAATAAGCAATTAATGATTTGTGTTGACAGTCGCTTGATTGATTGTAGACATTTGAGCGATTACCTATAAATAAGAAAATAAATATGTTGTTTGGGCGGCCATGTCCATCAGTTGTAAATACTAATAATTGACATTGAAGGAAAATTAACAATGGGAGTCTGGGTCATGTGACGTCTTTGAAGAAGGATGTGATCTTCGCTACTGACTGCGTGTTCTACAATAGGAATTTGACAAATTATGCCTTTAATAAAACATTGGATGTGAATTACATACCTTTGCTCAGTTTGCTTTGTGTTTAAGATGTATACCGCCTCATTTTCCCAGACAGTCTATTTACTATTATTTGTTGACAGACATGGGAGACAAACTAAAAATTTATAGCGTTTTCTTTTCCAGAAATGTTGCTTCATTCTAAAGCAAGATTATACATATAGTAAATGCACCATTTTTTACATAACCAAAGAACAAAAAATGCCAATCAACTCATGTAATTCCTTTTAGACAAAATAATCTGAATTGTCATATAATTCATATATTGAAATTGTAGAAATATGTTTCATCACTGGCGCAATAAATTTGCGATAATCATAATGTTTTAATTTTTATATCTAAAAATATCTGAAATAAATTTGTAGTAAGTTCACATATATTGAAATTGTAGAAATATGTTCCACCACTGGCGCAATAAATTTGCTACAAAACTGGCCAAAAACCGGTCATAATCATAATGTTTTAATTTTTATATCTAAAAATATCTGAAATAAGTTTGTAGTAATCTGATGATCCTGATCTTTTGGCTAGTCATTATTGATATGGTGTTGCCATGATGGAACACAATTGCACTCCTAAAGTCCAAAGCTGGCCTCTTCTGGGCGATTTCTGCGTTCAGTCGGTGTAATAGTTGACAGTACAGGTCCAAATTAAGAATTTTGGCGTAAGGGAGCAGCTTATAGCGTTTTCGCTCGGGTTGCTATAACAGTTTTTTGCGTTAACTCGTTTGCCAACCATACATCTGACTTCTATTTGTATTAACTAAATGGTTCTAAAATGATGATGGATGACTCGATGATTTCAAAATTAACGCAACATAACTAAAATTGCATGCATCAGGACCACTAGTCCCATTTATAGCAGCCTGGCTTGCGTTTTCCCTTTAATGAAAGAAGAACTATAAATTATTCGTCTGGCGTATTTTTTCTTTACTAGTAACTATCTTTGACACAGGCTCAAAGCAGACCAAAACCTGTCGGATAAATTTTTTTGTGTAACTGAACATTTTATACTCTTGCAACTCGCAAGAATCAAACCTCAGGCAATTGTTTCAGGCGCAGGTAAAACTTTATATGTATTAAACAAGTAAGATAGAGCTAATTTAGGGTGCAACCGATCATTTTATCCTCCTGCAACTTTTCAAAGCCACGGAAATACCTTAAGTTGCAAAACTCAGAATACAAGCAATTATATGTTTATATTATATATATCTATATATATATTTATAACTCATAAACTGACCGACATATTCGACAAAAGGTTTGTATGAAACGAAAAATTCATTATACTTACGTAGTATATCATATCGTGAATATGTCACATACTAAGAAAATGCTCCCTGAGATTCATTAAGGTACCTCACAACCATCACCAATAATATGGAGTAAAGTCTCCCGGATGTTATATGTATGTTTATTATATGGGGGCTGTTTCAAATTTTCGCCCAATTTTATCCATTTAAGCACAAAGATACGCTGTCATCAGCAAAACACGCTCTCATTTCCATTGAGATAACTCACATGACCGATATATGCGGTATAAAGCCACCTGGAAGTTCGAAAATCATTGTTTTAGTTATAAGGGACCTATGGGAAGTATTGACATGATTCAACACATTTTTGACACACAGACATACCATTGTCAGGAAAAGATCATCTCTGAATTTCAATTATGTATCTCACACATTTAACAATATTTGTGGTAAAGAGTCAACTAAACTATAGGTGCTGGGGTCTTAATATTCGATACAGTTTTTTTATAAGATTGACATTATTCCTGCAAAGTTTTATTCTTTGAGTTTCCATAGGAATTGTGTGAAGCGAATTAAGCTATTGTAGTTTGAATGGTCAAGGAGATGTGTCCGTCCTTTAGTAGGCGAGGCTAACTTTTTTTTAATTTTTATCGCACAGATGTCCGTATCAACAGTGATTCCATGTGCTAAATTACAGTTCGTTATCTGAACTCGGTTATAGCACTTTAAACGGTTTCGATTAGTGGCGTTTTGTCGGCGTGGCAGTGATCCAATTACGCCAATCAACGAACTCGTAATTTTTTTTTACTAAGGAAGACGCATACCATGTTTCAGCAAGATATCTCATTTTTTTGCTCAAGTTACAGCTTGTATGGGATTTCAACTCGTCTCGTCATCTTGGTCATTTATAAATATATAACACTATATCTATCTCGCTTGGTTTTAGGTGATACATACAAGCGTTAGTTATTAAAACTCTTATACTATGTAACAATATGTTGCAAGAGTAATAATATGCGTTCGTTTTCAATTTAATAGAAGAAAGCCTTCACACCAAAGCTTGAAAAGCTTGATCAGAAGCGGTATCTTAACGTTTACGGTTTTTATTAGCGTATATAGCGCTTATGCGGTTATAGCCGGATTAAAGGAGTTAGAAGCTATGAGTAAAAGTTCACGCAAATGAGGAATGTTTCCTGCTTGCCATTCACTTGGGAGCGACCTGAAGAGAGTCTTTTACATATGGCTCAAGCTCACCACTTCCGGTCTTAGACCAAGTATCCTTTGGGTAGCCAAGAAAAAGATGAGCTAATGTGAGAAGGCAAAACATCTCTCCCCAGGGTTGTGCGCTGGGCTTGGGACCCGCTACGTAAAAAATACCCCCAATGAAAAGCGGTAGTTATTAGTATTTCTTATTTATGTATAGTAAAATAACAGGACATTATAAGTAATAGGTATAACGTGTTTTTCAATGGAATCTTTAAACGTATTGGAAAAACAGGTCTAACTACGTATTTTTTATACAAAGAACTATTTAAAACGTTTACAACTACAAATACGCGATTTACATATAGTAATTGTAACCTGCCTGTGAACTTAAAATTTTCTCAGCTGTTAACTGAATTGCTTTGACGCCTAGCTAAAAGTCGAAGGGCTAAGTTGCAAGCCCGCCATATAGTGTATATACCTACTTATGTGTATAAATGCATGTATGTGCCTGAGTGCGAATGTGTGCCCATATTGAAATCCAACAAATTGTTAGTGGATTTATGAAAAATGGTTGCATTCTGCTCGAATCACATAGCAATGTTTCTGCATGAACATATCTAAGAAACATATATGTACATATAAATATATCATACAACAAGTTAAATGCACAACAACAAATAAATTGCTGCTGACGAATTGAAAAAAGCGCCTAGCGATGACAATGCAGACGACTGGAATGAAAGAGACCATGAGGGGAAGGAAGAGGAGCAGGAGGTAGTGGCCTTTCAGCCGTTGGCACTTAAGTAATCAGTAAATATTAAACATTTTTATCAAAACATCCGAAGCAACAAACATACACAAATAACAATCATAATAATACTTTACAACAATAACAATAAGAGCGCGCAAGAAAAAAATGCAATCATACCCACAGCGGAGCGCAAGTATTGACCGCTGCAAGGCAAACGGACCGAAGGCAAAAAATATCAACAGAAACAAAAATAAAAAAAGACTTGCTCTTCAGTGGCAGCCACAACTGTAAACTACAAATAGTTAACGCAAAAAAGGCAATAAATAAAAATGATTGGTGCCAACTGTAGAAACTTTGAAAAACTTCCAATTTTTGGTGAGATCATATCTGACAACTTTGACTAACATAAGAAAACTAATTACTCTTTGGGGATGAAGACACCTTCCTATGGTTTGGAAATATTTCAAACATCGTTTGAAGAGTTCGAGTTTGTGAAGGCGCAGAACCTTAAGAATATAAAATCTCTTCTTTACGCCATTTTATCGTTCCTTCCCAGCATATTAGGTTTTATTTAAGTGACTTCCATGAAGAGCGAGAAATCCATTTCGTCGGCATTAGTTATTTGACAACAGTCTAAATAAGTATTTAAATACTGGATTTTTTCAACCCTAAAGAACTCGACCCATTTCTTTAACAACAATAAATTTCATATCATTGAACACTTATCTACTAATATTATGAAGTGGTTTGCTTCCAGCATAGTTAGCATTCGGCGCTCATTCCCCTATTTAGTTACTATTGCTAATAAATTCCATGAATGTTTCTCTCGGATACTCCAAGATCTGCCTCAGAACATGCTGCCATCTTCCAAGTATTTCTATTATAATCTAAAACATTTACTCTTTCTTATACATATTAATATTGTATACTCTTGCAACATGTTGCTACAGAGTATAATAGCTTTATCCTCCTAAGTGTTGTTTGTATTACCTAAAACTAATCGAATTAGATATAGGCTTATACATATACAAATGTAAATGAACAGGGTGAAAACGAGTTGAAATCCGGATGACTGTCTCCGTTCGTCTGTGTAAGCCGCAAATTTAGCAAAAATTGAGAGATCTTAATGAAGTTTTGTACAATATGTGTATATTGCTCGTCACCACAGGAAGGATGGTATTGTAAATGGGCATAATCGGACAATTGCCACGCCTACAAAACGTCATTAATCAATTCAGATCCCACATTCATGGAGAGCATTATGCTGTCTATGCGTTTTATTTATAGTTTACGAGTACGGTTTTGTCACAATGTATTAGCCTTAAATTTTTTTCAAATAATAATAACGTCAGTTTCAATAAAATATGTTTTGAAATCAGCTTTCACGTACCTCCTCCGGCTCAAGTAGCGTTAAATGCGGCATTGATAACCCTATTTTTTATTGTTTTTTTTCGACTGACGGAGATTTCATAATAAAAGCCTTTAATTGGCGAGGCAAGAGCAACTTCTATCGGATTAATTTCCATTTTAGGTGTGTGGTTTATATTTATCCTTCATTTCGAGAGCCATCGTAATTATGTATAATATTATATGACTAAGTGTGTAAAGCATGGTTCATCCCGATCATTAGTATCCTGATGCATGGAATTTTTTGATGAGATACGCCCATATTTTCGACTGAATTTCAATACTAGAACTCGGAGACTGACTCATATGTTCGGTAAAAAATACCACATATTTAGTAAGTGGGTCCCTGAAACGTTGTAATCTGATTTCGAAAATTTTTGAAGATTAAATACCCTGATGACATTATTTATTCAAAGTTTTACTCTAATAACTTCATTGATGTTTCATTTGTACAATGAAAAATGAAAGAGTCAGATGGAACTTATAAGTTTATTATTTGAAAAGTATGGGGGCTGTCAACCGATTTCGCCCATTTTCAAAGTGTGCATTAGTAATAATTGGATAACACTCACTAAATTTGGTTTTTAAATAGTAAATAGTAATAGTAAGTAGTTTCTGAGATATAGGATTTCATCTAAAAGTGGGCGGTGCCACGCTCATTAAAAAAAACTTCTTTTCAGTTGGCTTCAGTAGTTTGGAAGATATGTATGTACATTTGGCCATTTAGAACGCGGGGTCACGCCTACTTTAACAAATCTTTGGCCCACAACTGGCGCTCACCATTGTGATACAGCTTTGTGCCTTAATTGAGTTCTTAGTTATGATAACTTAAATGTTTTGTGGGCGCAGCAGTAGTCCGTTTACTGCTGCAATACCTACCCTCCTAGGGTGCCTAGAAATACAATATATGTATGTACCAAGTTTCAGCAAGATACCTTAATTTTTTGAATTTTTTTTTGAAGTTGTTGCTTGCTCGGGCATACGAACGAAGAGACAGTTACTCGTGTTTCGATTTCTCTCACCCTGATCATTTATAAACATACATATGTATCGGATCCTTTATATAACTCGATTTTAGATTTAGATGATACAAACAACCGTTAGGTGAACAAAACTGTTATTATTACTTTGAAAGTCACTAGACGAATAGATCCAAAAGCTCTCACCAAGCCACTATGCTTTTCGGCTCACTCAGCCGTCTCTCAGGCTATCTGCCTTGCAGCAACGCACCAGCCGACTGGACAGGTGTACTTGTATATGAAAGTCAATTGAGTGCACACAATCAGCCATATATAATAATAGTATATCCTCATCCACATATATTTAAATTATAGTAGACATCAACCGAGGGCGCAGACAATGCTTTTCACATAAGATCGCTTACTGCTCTGCAATTTCCTTTCATCTCATCATTTCGCATCCGACGGAGGCAGGGAGGGTGCGAGAGACGCATAGTGGGCATGGCTGATTTGTAGACAGCTATGGCGACAGCACGTACTACAAAAAGCGAGAGGCGCGCAAAGTGGCGGTGGCAGCGCACAAATAGTACGCAACACAGTCTAACGGCGGCATTGGCAGTGACAGTGTGACAGCAGTGTCAAACGATAAAAACATCAAATACCAAGCTGACGTTTACCTACAGCGCGATGAAATTGCCACGGCAGCTTGTTTGTATTGTTGTTGGCAGCAACATGGTCGCTTGTTAGCAACTACATGCCACTTTCAAGCATTTATAAGCGCTGCGTTACAAAAACAACAGGCGCTTTATTGCTTTGACTTGTTGTCAAGTTGTTGAGCATTTTCTTATTGCGTTAACAAGCGACTTGTTAGTTTGGCGCGCATGCGTGTCGCGCAGTCGCATCAATCGGCCGGCCGGTCGAAGACTATGCGCTACCGTGTGTGCTCATTGTGTTGACGTTTGAACCGCGCGCAGCATTACGCTGCACTTTGTTGGCTAAAGACAACAGCACTTTGTTCTTGGGTCGGCCAGTAGTGGGAAAAAATAAACGCTTTGTTTCAGCGCGCTTTTGCCGGACGAAGGCGCCGTTGGCGGCGCTCGCTTTTCATCTTTTCTATATTGGTATAAAACCCGATGTTATTCTTATTTATCTACTAGCATATGTATGTACACATGTATGTTTATATGTATATTACATATATAAAACTTGTATTTGTATTTACCGACGTAAGTCCGAGTGTGTCTGTTTTTGCGTTTCTTCGGCGTTTAGTTGCCAATATATTAAGTACAGATTACCTGAGAACAGCTTTGTTATGTTTGTCAACTCATTGCCGTGTTTATTCTTAATACTAAGTTCAAATATAGTAACCAAAATATGTTTCGAGATATTACCGTTAAACGCAATTTCTTTACCCTATTCGATTTAGATCAACTGAAGCCCCTCCGTGTGCAATAACAGATGACAAGGGTGGGTAAACTGTTCAACCTGTACCAGCTCCAGATTGTTGAAGGTGTCAAAATCTAGAGAGACCCAACCCTAATGACCGCTTCTTAGTAGTCAGTTAGCTTTGTGAGCATTTTTAAGGAAACTTAACTAAGGAAATGCAATCCCATCGGTTACGAAACACGAACTCTAATCTTTGTCTCAACGTAAGACGCCAATTTTTAGAAGAATCAATTACATAAAAATTTGCTGATTATGCATAGTTAAAGTTAAGCTCTTATCTTGAATCTAGTAAGCGGCTCGAAAAAATCATTATCAGCTAGAACTTTCCAACACTCCATTTCCATTAAGACTTTCCAGTCAGAGTTGTATATACGATATATACTCTCGTAGCTTATTGATGTATCAATCTGAACTATGCATACTAACACCAGACCAAAAAAAAAGAAATGGAATGATACAAACTACATATATCGTTATTATATGCATTGGAATTGTCACAAGATCCTTCACCTCATGAATAACAATTCAACAATTTGCAACTTTTGAACCGATAAATCAATGTTTAGAGAGCGTAAAAAGCTTTTTCCAAAGGGTTTTTAACTAAGTTGTTATTCAATATCAGCTCACATGCAACTCACTTACTCTATCTGTCTTCCATTAATCACTGTTGTATCAATATTAATCTTGTCAATCTTGACTCCAAAGTTATTTAAAACTCTTATATGTATACAGTTAATGGGAACTAGCGATACTGAAAAACCGTGCGAACACTGTACATAACCCAATATTTTCTTTATCCACTCAGTTATTACTCTTTCATTCAATATTGTGAAAAACAACGTGTCTTTGTTTTCCCGCATCTTTTGGTTTTTAAGTGATTTCCCTTTTGTTTCGTGGTTTATATTTGTTAATGTCTCGCATTTCTTTGCATTTAGTCTGTTATTTATTTGCGCTTAAAATCAATTTCTTCCTGCATTGTGCAAAGAAACGGTATACAAGTATACAAGTACATACTTTTACATATGAAAATATTGTACAGCTGCTAATGGTCGCTAAGCCTTCTTAAATAAGTAAATACGACTTAAGTAGATGTGTAGTAAATAAGTCAACGGTGTTTTACACAACAAAAAACATAATGCCATAAATGCATATAAAGAAGCGTGTGCGGGCATGAAGAAACATACATGCGTACATTAACTTGTTTGTTTGTGTATGGTAGTGCGTGCGAGCGTTTACAAGGCCTAAAAGCCGCTGCCGTTCCGGTGTTAACAACAAAAATCAACAACAACCTTGAAAGACAACAAGAAAAAAACATCATTGCTAAGAGTAATAGAAGCAGTATTAGCATCAACAGCTATCCCTATTCCTTTTGACAAGATGCTCTTCCGGTCGTTACTTTTATTTCCGCTTACAACAAGCTGCCAGCTATAACACGCCAGTGCTATAGTCCAAGCTGCCAGCTATAACACGCCAGTCCCTTCATAAAATATAGATTCTATTACCTTTGCTTTGTACTTTGGTTTGTTGGTGTTTTTGACACTCGCTGCCCATTGTCCGAGCCATCATTACTGCTTCGTAATTTATCCGCTTCGTTCCTTTCCGTTGCTGTCGGCTGTTTATCTTCGCATTTCATAATCGGCTCTACTATTTATCGTTAATGTTGCAGTTGACAATTAATCAAGTGGTCTTTTGGGTGCCCCATAGTGTGCGTCACCAGACAATTTTCTTTATTGACGAGGAAAGTATAGGTATAGTGTATAGCTATTGGCAATATTATGATGATCGTTAAGGTCACAATTGGCGTTATTTTATAAAATATGTTCATACGTTCCTAGAAACAAATAAATATACATACAGGGTGGTTCATATAGTAGTTATTTTTCAAAAGTGAATTAAATAGTAGAGAATACTAAGAAACTGTTCGTAAAGCCAGTCTTTAGTTTCTTAAGACCCCGATAAAGTTTTCTGGTTGTATCTCAGGAATCGGAAGCTAACATATTTTTTAATTAACCGAGTCCTTAACAAATTTGTGACAGGAACTTAGTCTTCGTCGCCTTTTTCTTTATGGATTCTTTGATCTACACTTGTGAGTATTTAACTCAACGATCTCAGGCGATAATTTTGATTTTCAGATGATGAAGGATTTCTATTCACTAACAAACCTACATATTTGTGCTATTCATTTTCAGTACCGTACAGCTCAAAGTAGAAAGGCGACAATTGAAGACCGTTTTACTCTAGTCGAGTCAAAGTGGCAATGTTAAGTGATCATTATTTAACGGTGCGTGATTCACTAAGTATTCATCTTATAAAATTTTTTGCAGCCAAGTTCACAACTTGCAGCCGATTTGGATAAAATTCGTTGGTCGAGAATGAAAAGCGCAAGAGATCATGGTCTAAAAGGATGAACCACCTCAAAATACCTCGAAGGCCTTTAGTCACAAATGTTAAGTCACAAATGTGTTATGTTGTCTATTTGGTGACATGTGCAAAAGATCTTACATTTTGGACTTTTGCCCTATAATACTACGAATTCTGAAGTGTTTTGAGATCAGCTGGACGAACAGAAAAGGATAGATTTTATCTTTAGAAAATGTGCAGTTTTCGACCAGGATAATGCGAGACCTCAAATAAATTTGATCACTCGGCAAACGTTTTTGCAGCTTGAATTGTATATGTTACCACACCGAGCATATTTAGCAGACTTGGCACCTTCGGACTATAACTTTTTCTTGTTTTTAAAAATCACTTACACAACTTTTTTGCATGAAAGGATCAAACATTTTATCAGTGTGTCAAATCAATCTCTTTCTCGAAAGATGGCAAAAGATATTAGATTAAAGTGGATAATATAAAATGTTTTACACGATAAAAAATCGTATTTCACTTGCACTAAAAACACCAAATTACTTAGTGAGCTACCCAATATTAACGAGGTTTTATCTGTAATCGAAGTATAACTTTCGTTTAGCCATTGTCAAAGGTATAATTCTTCCATATCCGGATACAAAAGTACTTATAAAGTCTCTATACCTTAACTTTAACCAGAAATAATGCAACCGCAATGGTCAATCCAAACTTAACAACGTTACATTTCCAATATCTGGTATGGAATTTTCACTTCTCTTTTGGTTCCAAAAAATTAATTTTTTAACTACCGTCTACCAAGATTTTCTTTTGCCAAACACTATCCCTTGCCTTGAACTGAATACTTTATGAACCACCTTATACACGAGTACCCTTTTTGCCTTTTCTACCTCTACAAACTCACTTAGCTCTTCATTTACCTTTCCTCAGCTCACCTTCTTAGCCATTAACTTCATCTGCTCCCATTAAACGCCATCAGCTGGTTCATATCTTCGTGGTGTTTTTATTGTTGCCTGGACTCTTTGTCCGCAACGGTACAAGCCCGTAAATTCCATTTGTAATGCTTACTTTAGTGAGCTCTTGCATCGAAAAACTGAAAATAATTGCCTTTGTGTTAGCCACACTTTTCAGCTTTGGTTCCTGCTTCTTCGTACGCATAATTTTCCCAAACCAAAAACAACTACAGAGGTTGTTGTTGTACTCACCTTGACTCGCTCAATAGTTCTTGCTTGCATTGTTTGCTGTAATTTTTCAAATATTTTTTACAACTCTCATTGCTCTTCTTATTAAGTTTGAGTGTGAAGTGAGAATTTTAAATGTTGTAGTTGCTTCTTTTTTTCGAAAGCAGAACATCTACACTGTGATAAATAATGAAATGAATGAGTGACGAATGCATAAAGACACGGAAATGGCCTAGCAACAATGCTATAATCAGCATTATGCTTACGAATGGTAAATGAATGACCAATATGCAGTCGATCAGCTTCCTGGTCGTTGCTGATCTACATATAAACAAAAATACATACATATATGCATACATACATAGCATGTAATTGGTAATCGGATCATTTTACTGCTCACTGGTGACCCGTGCACAGCATCACTGGTGTTAGATTCGCTTTTATGTGGTTTCTGCTGCGCATTTGCTTATCAAATTACGCGCTAGTCAAGCAAGAGGGATGCGGTAGTTAAGGTTAAATGTACGAAATATGCAAAAAATGTCTGAAATATAACGAAAAAATCGCAGATAAGGAAATTAGATTTAACATTAATGCAGTGAGTTCGCAGAAGTAATATAATGTTACTGGTATTAAACTGTGAGGAGAGAGATCGATAATTTCTACTTGGAATAACTTAATGTCATCTACTTTAATTCAGTTCACTTCAAATCTTTTCCTTCAAAGAAAATATTTTAATTCTTTAAAGTAAAATTTTCGGTGTAAAAAATAAGTGAATGGGTCCATTCATTTGTTTTAAATTACCAATTGTTACTATAGAGGATATATCAGATATATTTTGCGATTCTGCTGGTAAAATAACATTATACTTTTTAGAGCTTTGAATAATTTTGTAGTTGACATATTAGTGGCAATACTACGGTTATCCATTGACGTCAGCAAAATTATAAATTAATTTGTAGAATTATGCATTGCTAATAAACAATTAAATTGCCCTCTTTCTTAATTGGACAGCGTCTACTCTTTTCGTGTAATTTTTACAAATATTTGATCCTTTAATAAAAAGTTGTAACCAAAAACCCAGTGTCTCTATGATTTGTTAAGAGAACTACAAGTATTTCGTGTGAAAATGCAAACAAGTTTAGGAAATATTTGTGTGGACGACTTTCTACTTCGTTTCCCAATTACCCAAGAATTATCCGGTATAAATAGCAATCGAGTCCCTTAAAGAAGCTGTTATTATTTTCCCCCTTAATTTTCTCTTGACACTTTGGTACTGATATTTTGTTTTGACTTTTCTCGAAGCTACATTTTAGAGGTGGTTGATATTATAACAAACTTTACTTTAATAAAAACCTTTGTTATAAATCTCTTTGGATTTTGGAAAATTCCATTTCGAGTATTTTTTAAAATTCAAAAAAGTCGAAAAAGTGAGAATTTTAAATTTTCAATTTGTTTGTTTGATAAGGGTTGGAATCATGTCAACCAGGAAAAACTGTAACGTGGCACATGGGATTGCAGTGGGAAGGGACACCTCTGCCGATAGTGTGAAAATGGATGAAATCGGAGATAACCCCGGTCACTTCCCATATAACTGTTAAACTGCTAAAAGCGCAATAAATCAATAACTAATTAGGCCAGAACTATTATAGTTTAGCTCCGAGATGGTATGGTGTGAAAATTAAGCGATGGGCGTGGCACTGCCTCGTTTTTAGTAAAATCACTTATCTCGACTAATCCGACCGTAGCATTCTTCTTATATTCCTATGTCACATAGTGAAAAAAGGCGAAATCGAACTACAACTGCGCCTACTTCCCATAAAACAAAATTTCTAATTTCATTTGATTCTTTCATTTTCCAGCACAAATCTAGAAGTAATTAATATAACGAAATAAAATTTTGTACTAATAGTTCCTATAAAGTATGCTACCTTATGCCCAAAAATTATTCAAATCCGAGGAAAGTTGTTTAAACCCCTAGGACCGATGTGTACCCCAGTATCTCGACTAATGACCGAAAATGTGAGATATACATTTTAAATTCAGATAGAATCCTTTTCTTACAATAGTCTTCCAGGTGACTTTACGCTGGATATAGCGGTCAATATTAGAGTTATCCCAATGAAAGTTGCAGAACATGTTTTACTCATAACTGTATATCTTTGTAGCCCCCTTAAAAATATTACCAGGATTTTCGAACATCCAGATGACTTTACTCCAAATCATTGGTGATTGTATGTGAGATACAATAATGCAATCCAAGAAACATGTTTTTAGTATGTGGCATGATAATGGTTAATATATAACACTGGGTCATAGCTACCTCTTTTCCCATATTTAATATAATTTTCGTTTTTCTAACAAATAGTATGCCGAATTTGTCGGTCAGTGTATGAGTTATATAGAGTGTATGTATTTATAAAATTGCCTGATTTCGGTCCCCTGGTTGATGTTTTATATCTTACGATATTTCCCTGGCTTTGAGTCTAGCGTGTTGCAAGAATATAAAATGTTTGGCTGCACCCAAGCTCAGCCCTTTCTTACTTGTTCTTATTTCGTTTTATTATCATTAAATGCCAACAAAATTCTTATAAAAATGTATATAACAAATATGAAAAATGCCTAAAATTTAGGCGTTTAGACCAGAATACTCCTCATGCATTTATCACATATGTATTTATCCTCTGTTTCTTGTGAACAATACGCTATTTATCGGATATTCATTATTTATCTCTGTAACTGAAAGCAGAAAAGTAGTCTCCTCAATACGTAGCAAAATATGTAGATATGAGCAAGTGGCTGAATGCGTTAGATTCCCCATTTACATAACAATGGTCAAGAATATAAAAATTGTTGTTTACATTTCATCATAGACTGAGCTGAGTATATCATCTCAACGGCACTTGTCCGGCACTTGTCGATACTAGTAGTACTGTAGCGATACCTTTGACATATCATGTTTTGAAGATAATTGTGTTATGTATATTACAAAATATCAAAGGTCCAAACAAAAATTTGTTCAGCACAAGGAAAAAGAAAAGCCAGATGACAGGAATTCATATTTTATATAAAGTGCAGTCTTTTTGACATTTTTTAAGTGCGCTAAATCTGTGTACGTATTCTATTTTGATAAATTTCTGAATACACTTTTGTATATTTTTAGCGGTTTACCCCATACTGTACTCTATTTGCTGGTCTGTCAACTGTCAAGATATCAAATGGCAACAATAAATAAATAACCCAGTGAACTCTATTAGAAGCACTACTGCCACTTAAAATACACGTGGACTTGAAATATAAGGCTTGTACCTATACAAGTATATATAGAGCTATATATAAGTAATATGTGAAATATTTTCTGTATGCACCAAATATATACTGATGCTATATTTAGACCTTGAAATACTTAAGGGTGTCCCATATACTTGGATGAGGGTATGAATACAAAGTACCCCATTGTAAACTATAAGTATATGAAAGAAACAAGTTGTAAATGTCTAAAGACAAAAACATTCCTGAAACGGTATGATATGTCTTTAATTGTAATTATCCATATATGCAACGCAAAAAACCCAATAAGCTAAGCCCTTTCTAATATATTTTTAACAATTATTAGTTTTAGGAAACAATAGGATACTAATGTATCCCTCAATAGAGATAAAACTCTCGAACAGTTTTTCAAGTAAAATAATCTTAAAGCATCATAAATTATTTGAAATCGCAAAATTTCCTGCTTCCTGATAAATCCAAAGTACTATATATGCGAGATATCATAGGGTTAAACTTTCAAAGCGTTGGATATTACTTCGCTGTGTTGCAATGTAATTTTAAAGTACGTCCTTTGGTTTTTGTTTTGCGTCGCTAGAGGCTAGTTATCTATATCATTTGCTATATAATATTTTAATATTTTGATATAATACACTATGAGATCTTCTACTCATTGTCGTATCATCAGTTTCTCATTGATTGAAATTTTTAATAAATTATGTTTTTGAAAGAAGTATGTTGCCTATTCACCAATAGCGACATTCGATTGATCTTTTAAATTATAATATACATACATATATATAAATATATACATAGGCAATAGTGCATATAAATATGGCTGCTTAACTATATTAGATTGCCTGCATATTTTACCATATTTATGTATCAGTTCTTAAAAATACTTGGCAAACCTAGAACCCCAAACGAATCTCAAAAAAAGAAAACAAGAAACCCATTAAGAAGCGACGAGTGTTTTAAAGTAAGTGATTATGACGCACTTGACACATTGAGTTAAGGCACTTGAACATTAGAATTTACTACACTATTAAAAAAGGAAATATAATGCTAAACCTCAAACTCAAAAAACCATAACTGGAAATTTTAAGGACACATGCGAAAGCATTTACTACATAAGTATGTGGAGGTTTCTGAGTATGTATGTATGTTTGACTAAGTGTATATATGTGTAAGCATGTGGGATCATAGATACCATATATCCAATAGATTGAGTCAGCGATGACATCGTTTATGTCCATGAGCACGCCCATGTGGCAACTACCTAAAAAAAGTTATATTTTTCAGATAATAGCAGCATAAACATGTCACCAGTGCGGGTACAATAGAGATCTAATTAAAAAAAATAGAAATAAAATAAATTTAAACCACAAAACAGCAAAAAAGCGAAAAAATATTAAAACGAAATGAAAATAAAAAAAACGCATATAAAGTGTGAAAGTAAACAAAAACATTTATTTATGAAAAATATCAATTTATAACAATAATAAATTTAAGAAATAAGAAAAAAAATTAAATGAATAATTCAATAAAATAAAAATCGTGTAATAATATTTTAGAATTAGAAATATTATACAACAAAGCGAATTAAAAACAAGAAAAAACGTTAACTTCGGCTGCACCGGAGCTAATATACCCTTCACAAGTGCATTTCATTCAGTAACTGTGTGTTCAGTTTGTACGGAAGCAATATGCTATAGTAATCCGATCTGAGCAATTTTTTCGGAGATTATATTTTTTCCTTAAGCAGTAATCCATGGCAAATTTCACGAAGATGCCACGTCAAATGCGTCAGTTTTCCATACAAGCCCTTGATTCCGATCGTTCGGTTTGTATGGCAGCTTTATGCTATAGTCAGCCGATCTGAACAATTTCTTCCAATATTACATTATTTCTATGAACAATAACTCATACCAAATTTCGTGAAGATATATCGTCATATGAGAAAGTTTCCCATACAAGCATTTGATGCCGATCATTCAGTTTGTATGGCAGCTATTTGCTATAGTTAACCGATATGAACAAATTTGTCTTAGAAAATAGTCTATACCAAATTTCGTGAATATATCTGTTTGTATAGCAGCTATATGCTATAGTAAGCCGATCTGAACAATTTCTTCGTATATTACATTATTATCTTAGAAAATAACCTGTACCAACTTTTGTGAAAATATATTGTCAATTGTGAAAGTTTTCCATACAAGAACTTGATTCTGATCGTTCAGTTTGTATGACAGCTATATGTTATAGTGGCCCGATATCAGCCGTTCCAACAAATGAGCAGCTTCTTGAAGAAAAAATGACGTTTGCAAAATTTGAAAAAGATATCTTAAAAACTGTGGGACTAGTTAGTATATACATATACAGACAGACGGACATGGCTAAATCGATTCAGCTTAACATGCTGATCATTTATACATATATATACTTTATAGGGTCTCCGCCGCTTCCTTTTAGGTGTTACAAACTTCGTGACAAACTTAATGTACCCTGTTCAGGGTATAACAAGTAAGGAAGGGCTAAGTTCGGGTACAACCGAACATTTTATACTCTTGCAAATTGCAAGAATCAAAGCTTTGAAAATACCTTAAGGTGTAAACGTCAACCAAAGGATCGGTATCTACGCAATTTTATATATACATATACTATGTATAACTCATACACAACTCCACTGCATCGACATATTAGGCCTAAAGGTTTTTAGAAGGACGAAAATCATTGTATGTAGGTTATGTGAGTTGGGGTAGTATCGACCCACTAATATCATGCCAAATACTAAAAAATGTTCCATGGGTTTTATTAAGGTACTTCACATAAAATCACCAATCATATGGAGCAAAGTCAGCCGGATGATGTTGGGGGCTAGTAAAATTTTCGCCCAATTGTAACTATTTTAGGCGCAAAGATATACTGTTATGAGCAAAACTCGTCCTGTAATTGTCATTGAGATTACTCAAATATTGGCCGATGTATCTAGTATAAGGACACCTGAAAGTTCGAAAATATTAGGCATATGGGGCCCAGGGAAGTATTGACCCGATTTAACTCGTTTTGATACACATAATTACTATTATCAGAAAAAGATTCTCTGAATTTCAATTGCAGATCTTACACATTGGCCGATACTTTCGGTAAAAAGTCAACTATAAGCACTGGGTCCACATATTCAGTACTTAGGGCTCGAACAATTTTGGTTGGATTTGGAAAATATTTTGTTATAACGTGGCTATTTTAAAAGAATTATTATGGCAAATTTTTATTTAGTTATGGCACTTTGTAGGCTTTCGGTTAATGGCGATTTGTGGGCGTGGTGGTAGTCCGTTTATGCCCATCTACGAACTCGTAATGTTTACATACCAAGTTTCATCAAGATATCTCAATTTTTTCTCACGTTACAGTTGGCGCCGACGGACGGACAGCCAGACAGTCACCTAGGTCACCAAATCCCCATCAGCCGAAAACCTATAAAGTGCCATAACTAAACACTAAATTAAGATTCCAAACTCTTATTTGGCATAGCGGATCGCAATAGCCAGGGGCACCTGTGAGCAAAAATTGGCGGGTGTAGCCCTGCCCTCTAATAAGTTTAATGTATATATCTCCTAAGCCACTTAAGCTACAACAACCAAATTCACGCAGCACAAATATTACGAGAATTCCTACCGAAAGTGAGAAAATGGATGAAATCGAATGAAAACCTCGCTGACTCCGCATATAACGGTACTGTTCAAAACTACTAAAAGCACGATAAATGAAAAACTAAATGAGCCAGGAACGAAAAAATTTGCCGCCGGGATGGTATGAGAGGGTTTTATGGGAGCCGGTGTGAAAATTATAGGATAGGTGTGGCAGCACCCACTTTTTGGTGAAATCCCATATCTCGGGACCTGACTGACCGATTTCGACAAAATTTGGTACATAGAACTTTCCATATACCACAATTTGAAATTCCACTTGATTATTTCACTTTACAGTTCACAAATCAAGAAAAATTAATATAACGATATAAAACCTTGAGCGAATAATGCTGATCAAGCCCCTAGGAACCGAATATTTGGAGCTCGGTATCTATAGTTGACTTTTGTTGGAAGATATGGGTCAATGTCTGAGATATATAATTGAAATTCATATACCTGACTTTTAGCGTGTTTTACTTATAACAGTGTATCTTTGTGCACAAAATTGATAAATTTGGCCGAAAACTTGACTTACCCCCATATAACTAACATCAGAATTTTCGAATAACCGGCTGACTTTACTCTATGTGATTGGTTTTTAGTATGGACGTGTTAATAGTATGTGGTATTAGAGAAAATAGATCAAATCTGGTCGATACTACCCCAACTTCCATATACTAAATATAATGGTTTTTGTTTTTCTAACAAACCTTATGTGTCTGTCAGTATAGGAGTATATAAAAATGTTTGGATTTCGATTCTCAGGTTGACGTTTTCACCATAAAGTATTTAGGGAAATTAGCTTTGATTCTTGTAAGTTGCAATATTCGGTTGCATCCGAATTTAGCCTTTCCTTACTTGTTATATATAGAGCCCCATATCTATGTCGCTAGGTTTTAGGTGATACATACTACCATTACTGTAGCAAAGCTCAAAAGTGTTCAAATAACATTTTATTTTGTTTTTTTTTATTATTTTACATTGTCCCTAGTATATAAAAATAAAATACTAACAACAATTCTAGTCTAGTTAATTAGAAATTTTAAAATTTAAATGAAATTTGAGGATTAATAGCAATAAAGTATAAAAAATTAAAATATGTACATACTTAAATATATATTTTTTCAATTTTTTTCTGTATGTATTGGATCTGTTTTTTGTTTAAAAGCCTAAAAATAAGTAATAAAATCTTAAATCTATTTTAAACTAGACAAGCTCAAGCAAGTGATTGAGCTGTTTTGGCGATACGTTGCTCTCTCGTACGCAGGCATATCTCTTCTTTTAAAGCGTATTTGATCGCAGGAATGTACTAAAGCATTAGCCAATGGATTTAGGTGATATCGAAGTTTAGATATATATTTCATTCTGCTGACCTCCACTTCTATCTTTACCATAGGAATACCAAGGTCTTGGAACCCTTGTATTTTATCAATATTAGTTGCACAGGTCATACCTCACGGCTGAATGCCTTCCATCCACTCGGTTATATGACCGCATTGTATAAAAGCACTTTGATGTCTAGGCTAAGTTTAAAATTTTTATTTAAATGTCAATTTAAATTTGCAGTATGTATATATAAAATTACAAACAACTTGAAACTGCTTAGCAGAGAAATTGAAAAAAGTAGTGAAACTTAGAAAGATATTTAATGAGTAAAAAATAATTTCAAATAAATAATATGCAAAAATTAATTTAATAATTTACGGAAAACTATTTAGAAATAAAAAATTGCTTAGTAAAAAAATTTTCCAAATACTAGAATTAAAAATTAATATAATCGCTTTGTTTTTATAATGCATATGTATGTACGTACTTACATTTTCTGCTATACATATATGAATGCTCAAACACAAGTGTCTAACATTTGTTGCAAGCACTCTAATGCACTTACACTCTTTTCCCGGTACGTCAAGCACTTATGAAAACTTCTTTTGAAGTCAGCTGTAAACAAATATATATGTACATGCAAATGCATTTATTGCCACTTAAGTGCGTTTGTGGCACACTATGTGTAGATAACAGTGTTTATATTACATTTAATGCGAAAACAAAATCCTTTAGAGAAGAGAGTGCGCCCTAATGATGCTCAACTCATTAACGGCTTTGCTGATAAGAGGTGCTTAATCCGCCAACCACATCAACAACAACAGCAATGCTGCGAATACTTGTTGTATTATAATAAAGCGAGTGGAAAAATAACCAGCACACTTCAATAGAAAGCAAAAACAAATTAATAAAAAACCAAAACCGAAAAAAATCACCGTTAATCGTTGGGGTGTCGGCAATGCTTAGGTGGTTATTGCTGCGGTATTGCCAGTAAACTGAGCTAATAGCTGGGCTGACGGCTGACGATGGTAGGTGACTGTGGCAAGTCTAATTATGCGAATTCATATCTACAGCCAGACTCCAGTGGCAAACAAGCGCGCACACACTTATATATGCACACATTAGGTCTCCATGTGCATCAGTGTTGTTGCCACCTTAACGCTTCACCGTTACGTATCCTTTCAATTAACTCATTTAAACGAGCGTCGTGGATAATGATGCGGCTGATGTGGTAAGGCGAAGGCGTTGATAACGTCACGCGGTATGATGTGCCACACACACATACATAAGTGTGTAAATAAAATGGGGAAGGTGTTAAGAATCATACGTTTGTTGTTGCTTTGGCTCTTGGAGCATTCTTCTTTGAAGGTTAAAGGTTTTCATATCGTTCATACATATATTGTTGTTGTTCTGCGCTAGCAGCGTCTATTTAATTATGTATGCGCGGTTTCACTCGTGCAAAAGCAAAACACAGCCATTTGTATATGCCGTTGAGTATATAGTGAAGCATGAGTGTGTGTTGAATATTGTGGTTTTACAATTTCTTTCGCCATAACGGACACCCAGCACACATATACAGGTTTTTAGTTAGGGGCAAATTATATCGGAATACGACGAGCCCCAGTTTAACTTTTAACTTGTAAGTATGTCAAAAATTAATGACAGTATCCAATCCATCTTATTTTAACCTAACCTATCACGATATCCATTCCAATCGTATCCTTTCATATCCGATCCTATGCTCTGTTATTTCCTATCTAATCCCGTCTTATCCAGCCCAATCTTATCTTAACTATCCTACCATCCCATCCAAAGGATGCCTAGATTTTTGGAATTTCAAATTGACTTCAAACCTTACAAAAAATTCAATTTCGATGAAAAAATAAAATAAAATATACCAATAACAAGAGAGTCTTTAGTTTCGTGCATAAACATTGAGTCCTGCCGATAAAACTTACGTTAACGGATGGTGTTGGAACCGCTCACATACAACTGTTAATCACGTCAAGCAATCTTGCTAATACTTCAACTTCGTGAGCAGTCGACTGTCATTAAGCAACCTTTTCGTTCTACTGTTCTAGAATCCAGCCGATTTAAGTAAGTCCGAAAAGCATTGACAATATGATTGTTGTGGGAGAAAAGTAAGGGCTATTTTTTACAGTCATACCTAGAGATTGGATCCAACCCGAGCTATGGCTCGAATTATCATTGGTACCTCTCTCAATGCAGGTACTTAGTAGTTTTCACTGACAACCGTTAAGTTTATTAATTAAAACCAAATTATTGCTGTTATTGCGGAGATCCTGGGGACAATTTTAATATGCATTTTTAAGAGAGTCTTGCAGCAAAAAATAGCACATACGTGTTACAATAAATATGACTGAAATACGTAAGACCTTAAACACGTTTTTCGCAATTGGATTCCATTTATAACTTATTCCGATGAAAAAACTTTGGATTAACTTGAAGTATTTTAATGAAATTGAAGATGATCATGTGAAAATAGAAATTCCCTTCTAGTCTGAGCGTACCAAAATCTAGCTGTTTTCTGAATTTGAATGATTCTAAGCCCGAACCGATTATTATATTTAATTTATTATAGCCTGTGTTATACTATTATACTGTTTTTTGAATAACATCAATTACTCTTTTCAAGGGAAACGTAATCGATCTCCTATCACTATTTGAGTAAGGAACTTCTTCAATATTTAATTAGAAATAAGTTGACTGGGTATTACGAGCGACTCTTTTGAATTTCTAAAGCACATACTCGAACTCGAAGCACATACACTTCCATGTCCTTATGTATATATTCGATTAGTAATGAGTACTTTTTACTTGAATGCACGGTTAGTGGCGTCCTTCAAGGGCTCACAACACTTTATGTCAGGCTAATATTAGATTAACATTTGCTACTTAATCGCGGAGTCGGCACACGCGAATTCACACACACAGACTTATTTGCATTCAAAGATGTGAGAGAATGTGGGTGGGTTCATACTTTCACTTGCGGTGGATGCGGTGATTATTGCTGTTGCCACATGATTGATGCATTAAGTACAGCTGTACAAATATATGCGCAAATGAACGTATGTACATATGTACCTCGACCTATATTCGACGACAAGGGAGCAATTTACTGTTTGAAAGTACCCTCATAAATGAGCGTTTAGTTGGTATTGAGCGCGATATTTTCGCAACATTAATGTTTTAAAGGTGCTTGTTTGAATTTTCTTCTTGTCTCATTTATGTAGTACTGATTTTTTGAGATTTAAGCCTTATGTAAATGTAAATCATAGGAAAACTGTCAGAAATCATCTTTAATCTTCAAAGCGATGTCTCTGAAGTTTAAAGATTATAATAAAATGTTAAGTGACTTCTCGAAAATTGTTCTAGGGGTCTTTTCATATGGAATCATACAGTTTCATAAGTGACCCAAAATGATAATATGATACGTATATCTTCACAAACCGTCCAAGTATCACACTATTGGTAAATCTATTAATTGATGGAAAGTATATATCTATAGCATATATTCTAGTAGTGTCGGAAAATTCGATCAGTGGCTAAACTTCGATGTAGCGATTTGGAACCGTTTATAATGTTAAGTCTTATATGGAATTACTTGTGTCGGTTTAATTCTAAGAGTACGGCCGTCCAACTTCGTGCAAGCGATAACTTCAGTAAAAATTTAAATATCTCGATAAAATTTCGTACGTATCTTCCAATTGAAAAGTAAAGTCCTCTCTCGATGAACAAAGATCAAACTCTATAATTCCCTCATTATTCTCGTCCTGCTATATGGTGCGGTGGCGTGGATAATGACATTATCTGATGAGACGGCATGAGCCGAGAAAAAGCTTTTGCGGAAGTCTTATGCGAATTAAGAATTGAATAAAAGAATATAAAGAATGAATAAGATTTCTAATTTCTAATATTTAAAGCACTAAATAACGTTACGTAATCGAAGATACATATATATATTATCTTTCGGTTTTCCACCTACATCAATTGCGGGTAATAAAAATGCACCATCAAATATAATTCAACATGAGCAATTTGTTTACAAAGTCTGAATATTAGGGCAAATTTTATTAGTTTGACCAAATAGTGTAAATTAGTTGTCTACAAAATATGTTTTTTATAAGGATTAAAATGTACGATAGAAATATATACTTTACAATAGGATCCTCTAATATCGATTCGTTCCTCCTTTGGCCTCAATAACAGCCTTAATTCTTGAACACACGGAACTCACAAGGACAAATCAATTGATATTTTCTTATGTCGAGACCATACGAAAATCGTTCTAAAATTTTTATCAATTGATTTTTTTTTGTTTGTTTCTGTTTAGCAACTTCCCACATCATTATATGCCACAAGTGCTCAATGGGGTTTTAATCGGGCGAGTTTTCTGGCCAATCCAAGTGTTGAATCGTTTAATGTAATGGACTACAAAAATTCATGCTGAATAGAATCATATACATAAAAATTGTACAGATTATTTACACAAGATTTGATTACGATCTAAACTTAGCAATTTTGCACGATGGCACGGCGCTGAGTCGCCCTGGAAGGTAAGGCTACTAAAAAATTATTAACCACTGTCGCATATTTTTGTAAATTCATTATTCCATCAACAAGGTGTAGCGGTCCCAAAACATGGTATGAAAGTAGCCCTAAGCATTTGCCTTTGAGGAATCTTAATTTTCTTTCAGATACAATTATCCTGGAATCTCTCACTAATTGTGGCATTTTGGCAGGGCATTTTCCATATATAGTAAACCCATATCTCTAAGCCGTCGGCGTATGGTTTCGACACTTAAAGTCACTTGGTGAAAATTTTAAGCGAAAGCCTAAATTTATCCGCCCAGTAAGTTGTCTGTTCTCTCAGTTGATTTTCGAGAACATCCTGACCAATTCTAACCGCTATTTGCCGAGAAGATCACTTTTCTTCTTCTTATGCCAATTTGCTAATTTTTTGGTCACGTGTAAATTTTTTCTGATCGTTTAGCATTTGGTACAAGTTTTCAAATACACAACCTAACCCGACTATAATTGAACAGTGTTCAACCCAATTTTATAAAAATTAATTAAATTATCAGTGCCTACTAGAAATGCGGTGGTTCGATTTTTGTTTCAACACTCTATCCACTTTTTAGCCAAATGCCCGAATCAGGAACATTTTAGCAATATCTGGGTTGGTCGAAACTGCTGGAAATTTTTCAATCAATGCAATTAACAATCTGTTTGCAAAACTAAAATTTGGAAAGTTTAGAAAATTGTTAGATCATCTGTAAGGTTATTTTATTTCGAAATTTTTGAGAATCCCGTCAAAATATTTTAATAGTTTAACGCAAACACTTGGTTAATTCATATAAATTTTGTTGCTTGTGTCCTAGTTAGTAAACGCTACGTAGTTTTTAATTAAATAAATTCGATCCACAAAATCATTGAAATAAAAATAATAAGAAGTACGCGTCCAGCCACTTGCCGCACACCGTCAACAAGAACACGACGTAAATGCTCCCGACGCTACAGCAACGAAGTTGCAACAGCAATTGCCTGTCAGCAAAACAAAGCAGCATGCCACAGAAATAATGCCCTTGTGGCTGCAGCTGCATTTTAGACCTAAGCAAACCTAAAGGTCAGCCATACAAAAACACAAACAAATGAAATTGAAAATTGAGCAACTGAGAGTGAGTCCCAAATAAGATTGAGTGAAAGAGAGGAGACAGGAAGTGCTTTGATGCATTTCAAATTGGCATTCAATGCACGTCTGTGAACTTAGTGCTTGCAGCGACCTCTTACGGCGCTTCCACGCTGAGCATATGCTTGCCACGCGCTTCGCTCTGTGCACAGAAGCCACGATGTTACTCACGACGTGTCAAAATACGCTCTGAGTGCTCTCTGTTGTCCGTGAGTAGTCAGCGCTAATGTGCAATCACAAACTCTCCTTGACTTTGATGACCAATTGGTGAGCATTCACCGCAAATGCAGCTGCCTTTTTGCCATCCGTTACCTGCTGTATGTGCTCCGGTGTACTGCCTGCTAAGTTGTTTTTCAATGCACTCATTACACTCTCTGAAACGCTTCTACAGCCGCTCTCAAACTTGTTTTTCTGCTTCAGCTTGCAATTGCACGAGTTGATCGGCGCTCCGCGGCGGTTTTTGAGCGTGCAATTCACTCGAAAAACTACAATGAGGGTTGTTGTTGGCATTCCTCGTACGTTGCCGCTTGTTTTAAGGCAATCGCTTGTCGGCTTGTTTGGTAGCAAAATTATTTACGCTTGGCGGCTTCTCCATGGGCCACTACAGCACACCGAGGTGTTGTTAACACACTCAGATGGTTCAAGTTTTAGTGTAGTTCGTTGCTTGGCCGTGTGCGGTTGTGAATTTACTTTGCTATTAGGCAAGAAATTAATTCGAACATTTTCGAAACTCGGCAAAAATTAATACAAAAGCCGTATATAAATGTAGAGCACCTCTAGTTCCGAGATCGAGCATCGAAAAAGTGCCAAGTTTTCTTTCGTATTAGCAAAACCGTGATTAAAGCGAACACTTGGATTATCGCTCACGGTGCAGCTATTGCACAGAATTTGGAAAACATTTCTAATAAGTGTTTTAAAAAATATTATCAAAACATAAACAAATGATCATAGAATGCTAAATATTGTGTTGAAAATTATATCGGAACTCAAAATGAGTTTGTAATAAAAAACCATGAATATTTGTGAATTTTACGCAAGTAAATAACTCTATGAAAACAACAAAAAAATAAAACAAAATAAACGAAGGCAAAGCAAAAGCATCGAAAATATTTGTGTTTGCCACGGAAATAAGTTATTAGTGGTTTTGTGTTAAAAATAGTAGTTAAAAATCAAATTCACTCAAATTGCAATTAAATTGCGTGGGAAAATTTGGAGAAATCATAAAAATCGCATGACAATTGAGTTTTAATGTGCGCGAGTTACTGCTGGACAGTTGGAAAAGGTTGGTTGTGGTGTTATGAGAACAAAAAATAAATGTATTTAATTTTTGAACATTTCGTAAGCGCTCAAAACGTGTTGATATGTGAAAACGGTATTAGTTTATTATGTAGATTTAAAAATAATAAAATTTCAAAATTTAAATCTTATAAATATTGAAGTTGTCAAATGTATAGCGTAAATATATTAAAATCTTTAAGGACTAATTATTTGAAAGTTCAAATTTTTTTTAAACAAAATTAAAAAAAAAAAGTTTTTTAATTAAAAATACAAAATGAACAATAATATCAAAAATCACTAATTTTGAAATTTTGTAGAGGAATTTATTATTTGTATTTATTCAAAAGGCGATGAAGTCTCCACTAACATCAATAAACCATCTCAATGAGATTTAGGAAAATTGTGTTTAAAAATCAAGGCCTCACCTTTTTCTTATAATTTGTGGAAATTGGATTTTAACTAAAAATTCAGAGTTTAGCACAAACAAAAAAAATATAATTCTCAATTTGATAAGTTCTTGATTGAATCTTGTTTGATTTTAGTTTCCTTGCAATGAGCATCAATTTCATAGGCGCTAAATTCTTTAAATTTTTAAGGCAGTAAGGCAACCAATCTGTTTTTAATAATCTTACTTATATAGAGAAAGTCAAATAGGTAAAAAAAAACTAATGTGTTTGGCAAAAATTAATTCAGAGAATTGGTATGAGGAATATAAAAACTACTAAGAAAAAATGATAGGGAAAAACCAAAAAATTTATACTGAAAAGTTTAATACAGAAATAACATAATGCAAGATATCACTTTTCATTAATATTTTGTTTCACAATTTTAAAGTTGGAAATTTTGAAAATTCATATTTGTGATTTCTTGAAAATATAGTTTTTAGAATGATTATATATTTGTTGCTGAAATAAGTATTGAAATCTTGATACAAATTTGTAGTCTTTAACAACAAATTGTGTGGCTTGTGAATGATACCATTAAATCAAAAAAAAATTTTAATTTTAATAAAAAGTGTATCAATTCAGAAAATTTGCTATTAGTTATGTTTTCAGTTCATAGTTTGACTATTGTGTGTGTTTTTTTTAATTTTATATTAAAACGTAATTTAAAATAGTGTTAAATCACTATGTTAAAATGATTTTTGTAAGCGACAAAATATAAGTACACTTCCATTTCAAGTAGAATATTCAATTAATGAAGACGACAAAGCACAGAAATAAATTTGTTAGTAAACCGGAAACTCAACTGCACATAATTCACCATTAACACACACACACAAAGCAACATTTTCTCTGCTTTTTTACATTTTCCTATTTTTATAACTTTTGTGCATTACATTTCCATACATTTCACATTGAATTAATTTACTGCACTTCATCGCATTATTTAATTACCCCTTCTTTTTCTTTTTAATAGCAATGGAACGCTTATAAAATCAACACTCATTGAAAACGTGACGTATGAAATAGAGCAAACCTAAAGAATAACAACAACTACATTAGAACCACAGCTTAATAAGGATCCACATACACACACACGTATACACCACAAAATGTTGCAACTCAAGAGCATTACCTACATTTCGCTGCTCTGCCTGCTGCTCGCCACCAAAGCTAGCGGTTTGGCTAACTGTCCATCAGGTTGTCAGTGCGATGACAATACCTTGGTCGTGCAGTGCGGTGAGGGTCAATTGGATGTGCTGCCGATTGCACTGAATCCGTCCATACAACGCCTGGTGATACGAAACAACAAAATCAAGACGATCGACTCTTCGATACAATTCTATGCCGAGCTGACATTCCTCGATTTGTCGTCGAATCATCTAATGACCATACCGCAGCGCACTTTCGCCTATCAGAAGAAACTGCAGGAGGTGCATTTGAATGACAATAAGATCGGCGCAATCAGCAATAAAACATTCATCGGCTTGTCGGCCGTAACAGTATTGAATTTACGCGGAAATCTCATTTCCGAGCTACATTTGGGCACCTTTACGCCGTTGGCTAAAATTGAAGAGCTGAATTTGGGTAAAAACCGCATTGGCTTTGTGGATCCGAAAGCGTTTGACGGTTTGTCGCAGCTGCGCATCTTGTATTTGGATGACAATGCGTTGACTTCGGTGCCCGATCCAGTTATTTTTCAGGCCATGTCCAGTTTGGCAGAGCTCTTTCTCGGCATGAATACTTTATTGAGCGTACCGGCAGCGGCCTTCCAAGATGTGCCGGCCTTAACGCGTCTGGACTTACGTGGTGCTGGGCTACGGAATATCTCGCATGACTCATTTAAGGGTTTGGAAGCGCTGCGCCAACTGGATCTTTCTGACAATCGCTTGACGCGTATACCCACCTTCAGTTTGAGTAGTTTGGTGCGCTTAGAGGAATTGGCTTTGGGTCAGAATGATTTTGAAGTTATTGTTGAGGGCGCTTTTGTTGGTTTGAAGCAATTGAAACGCTTAGAAATCAATGGCGCTCTACGGCTGAAACGCATAATGAACGGCGCGTTCTCGACCAATGGCAATTTGGAGTTTTTAAACCTGTCCTCGAATAAGATGCTGCATGAGGTGCAAGAAGGCGCGTTGAGCGGTTTACCCAATATGCGTCATGTCATACTGAAAGCAAACGCGCTCACCACACTCGCAGAAGGCCTGTTTCCATGGCGTGATCTTATCACGCTCGATCTGTCGGAGAATCCGATCTCTTGCGATTGTCGTGTCATGTGGCTACGCAACTTGTTGGTGGAAAAGAACGGCACAAACGATGCGATCTCTGAGGTCTACTGCGCTTTTCCCGAACGGCTGCACGGTGAAGCTTTGCGTAACTTGAACTCGGCGCTTATGGGTTGTACACACACCGATCCGCGCAAGCAAGCTTTGATTGGCGCACTACTCGTCGGGTCGGCAGCCACGATCACCACCTTGGCGCTCATATTGTATCGTTGTCGTCGCAAGATACGCGAATACATCAGCAGCGGTGTTTGGGGTAACTCCGCTTTGGGACGCAAAGAACGTGAATACCAGAAGACTTTCTGCGATGAGGATTACATCACGCGCCATCAGCATCATCCCTGCAGTCTTGGTATACACTCGACCTTCTCAAACACCTACACCCCACATCATCCCGCTGCACGTCATTATGGCTTCTGCACCATGCCCATTAACGATTTGAACGCGCCAGAAGCACAGAAGAATCTGCAACAGCTGCAAGTGCCCACTGCCACAGTGTTGAGCGAGAAGAAGGCACTACAAACCGGTATTAGCATTGACGATTGCGCATCATACTCGCTACGGCTTAAACCCTGCAACGGCAACGTTGTGGAACCGCAGCCGAGCGTGAACCATTACACGAAACCGCAATTCGCACACTCCGCCGTTACGCTAGATGTCGGTGAGTCGTGTTACTCGTATGCCGATGTGCCAATGATGCATTCGCCCGCGGTGAATACATGCGAAGCACGCCAACACCAGCTGCGTCTCACGCAAGAGCACTTCAACCAACAGCAGCAACAACAGAAACAACAACAGCAGCAGCAACAACCGTCGCTGCATTATGGCACTTCATCACGTAGCGATTGTGATGCGTCTAGCGAGGTAATGGATGCCAATTATATTTACAGCAACACACACTATTCGATGCCGCTAGAGCAGGGACGTTGCACCAAAACGCCCACACCACCGCCAATACCGCCAGCATTGCCCTTACGTAATGGCATAGCGACTACGGGTCGTCGCTCCTTCATGGGCGCCAATACACAAAAGCAACAACAGCAGCAGCAGCAGCAGCAGCAGCCCTGCAACAACACAATGCGTAATCCCCACTGATCGCAGGTGTTTAGTGTGGGTAATGAGCTGCCACTGGCTGTGCGTTACCCTACCTATCACCATCCGAAGCTGAGCTTGCACGCTTAGTGGGCGCCAACTGTGATGTGACCGCGTGTCGTAGCGTAAGCGTATTATCAAAACGGGACTTTTAGATATGGTATACAGAGGGACGTTAGCGTGTAGGAGAGATCACGAGATAGAATTTCAAGTATTACTACTGGGGACCCTTAGTACATAAATAGTGAACCAACGAATTATAGAACATAAGTAACTAACTCGTATGTAATTAGCAAAAAAGATAATAGGCTAAGTCCGTGCACCGAAAAGTATCCTTTGGAACCCAGACTTTCAAGGAGTGAAATTGAAATTGAATTTCAAAATCAAAATGGTGCTTTTCAAAAATTTGTACATAAATAATAATTTAAAACAACAAAAGCACTTAGTTTTGACGAAGAAATCAACAAATCGGAAGACATAGCATTAAGTGTAAATAAATTATACAAATTGTCTAAGGACTACTTAGTTCATAAGCATTATCATTATTATCACTTTTTTGTTTCGAAAAAAGCACTGACTTAAATTTTAGTAAAGGTAAGTGTACCGTTAAGCGAAAACTGTACTTAACCGCTAAGCAAATGTAAATTATTTTATGAAAACTTTTGTTTAGTTAGTTTATTTAGTTTTAATAAAACAACACCACAGTAATTTCTAATAGTTAGAAGAATATTTAAATTATATATAAAACAACGGTAAAAAATCACAAAATTATCATAATGAAGTAAATAAAATATGAACTTTTTTGAATTAAAAATAAATAAATTTACGTTTTCATTAGGGGAAATGATTTGGGCTATACTTTGAAAAATGGTAAGTGGTTTGGTTATAGAAAAAAATAAAATTCAAAGTAAATAAATAAAAACAAAGGTTAAGGCTAAACAAATTCTGAAAACAAAAATATTTAAATCAATTAAATTAAAGTAATTTTCGCAAAGACTGAATGCTATTATTAAAAGAAAATAAAATATCAAGAAAACTATATAAATTCATTCAGTTAATTAAATTAAAAAAAAAATAATTATTTAATTGAATTATTAAACAATAAAAATGAAAAAATATCATACAAAATTAAAATAATAATTTTAAAAATCTTAATTCTTTTTTTTTGGATTGTAGCTTACAAGTCCTGAAATTATTTTTCAATTGATAGGATACTGAAAAGCAATGTCTCTCTTCAATTCGCTATAATGTTACACTATTGGTTAAAGCCGTTTTTTGTTTTTTGAAACATCATTTCTCAAATTGTAACTTCGAAGTAACATTATTTGGTAAATTACGTATGATTTTTTTGGCATATTTTAAACTCGAAACTCGTAAGAACTTAGACATCTACCAATAATCCTTCCTTTTAGAGTCCTCTTAATAATGTGAATGGCTGATAATCAAATTTTATATCAAAATGCTATTAACTATTTCAAAGTCATAGGTGTTGGCAGCTTTTCCCAAGATATTCTGTTCTCCACCAATAAAGTTCTTGAGGTTAACAGAAAATAAATGTCTCCTGTTGCTTGCTTTCGAAATTAACATTTCCATTGGTAGCACGTCATCTTTGATAAATATAACAAAATAATACAAAACGTCAACAACAATTGTTTAGACACATAACCTTAGAGGACTAAAATTACACGAAGAACTCCACAATAAACTGCAGGTTTCAAATTTCCCCATAAAACAGGTACATGAAAGAAAGCCAATATAGCTCTTTCAAACACACGCATACATGTAGATCTAACTAAAGACCTGAGAAACACACGTTTCTACATGACCACGCATATATTTCGAACGTTTCTCCGTGGCGCTCCAGCTGTGCAACGGATTGTGTGAAATTATCGAGAACTATTTTTGAAAATTGCAAAGAAATTAATAGCTCATCATTGCGAAGAGAAGGGAAGAGGAAACCAAGATCTTTTATTGCTTTTGTTGTTGGTAGGCTATCGCGAAGGCTCTTGGTGGGAATGTGTTTTTTGTTCTTGTGTATTTTGTTTTGTCTACGAAATAAAGGACGAAGGAGCACAATAAACACACAGCCTTAGCGACTTTTGTTTAACTAGTCCCAGTGTGTGAATGTGTGTTAGAAATTGAAAAAAGATATTATGCGGACATTGCAACGATTATGGATTTGCGGGGTTTCTTATAAGCACCTTGAGATTAAAGCGTGTAGTTTGGAGAAGAATAAGATTTCAGTGCGCAATTGTTATTGTTGTAGGCTCTTTAGCAGTGATTAGTTGACCTTTAGTAGACCTTGAACATATATGTATATACACACTATATAATAATTGTTTATTGCAATTTTTCAAATTCAAGCGTGCAAACTAAAGGTCAATACGACTGCAAGCGAGGCTTCTTGATAAGGAAATGACGTATTTTAGATTCTGTTAATATACTATTTACTTTCAAAAATTTTCTATTTATTATACTTTAATATTTTCGCAACGTGTTTCTACAGAGCATAATAGTTTTATTAACCTAGCGGCTGAATCTGAGAAAATGAGCTAAACTGAGTTCCGCATGACTGTCTGTCCGTTCGTCCGTCAGTCCGAAACATAGTTGAGCCTAGCCGGAACTACTCCAATAAAAACGTGTTGAAAAGAACGATAAGCATATAAACAAAATCGTCAGAAGCATTAAATTTTACCGTAAATTATGTTCAAGTCAGTATGAGATTGGATAAAGAGCGCGGAACTGCATGCTTTTTGCTGAAATTCCATTTCTCAGTGGCTACTGGGCAGATTTCTATCAAATTTTATGCAAAACATTGTATACAAATTATTGGGTTACGATTCAAAAATAAGCAAAGCAGCCGCCACTTCCGCCACTGTAAAAAAATCCATTAGATCCTTTCACTATACAATACATAACTAAATTAAGCAGTAAAACAGATATTGGAATATATAATAATAAAATAAGCGCAATCAGTCGAAGGTTATATGTTCCCGGAAGAAATTTCCTAACTTTCTCGGTGCATGCTCTATATGTATACTGCCGTTGCTATCTTACCTAATTTTTAGGGGCAATAGGCTTGGGGCTAAATCGAATATCGCAGTCGATGGAACGATGAGCTGTACGAGATAAATGATGACATTGACATAGTTCAGCGAATTAAAAGACAGCGGCTACGCTGGCTAGGTCATGTTGTCCGAATGGACGAAAACACTCCAGCTCTGAAAGTATTCGTCGCAGTACCCGCCGGGAGAAGCAGAGGAAGGGGAAGACCTCCACTCCGTTGGAAGGACCAAGTATCCAATTGGCGCCACGTAGCGAAAAGAAGAAACGACTGGCGCGCTGTTGTTAACTCGGCTATAATCGCGTAAGCGCTGTCTACGCCAGTAAAGCAGAAGAAGAAGTTATCAATGGCAGCACTTTTGAAACTTTTTCTCCACTGGAGTAGGTAACCTGATCCAGTCTGGTGTCTTGTGCGCAATACTGCTGAGCCTAGGTTTAATTCTTTAATTTGGTTTGGAAAATAATAAAAATCCTATGTTCATTTCGTGTACACTATTTAATGGCAGCGCCTACAATCTACCATAACCGGCTATAATTGTGAATGATTTTTTCAATAAGCACAATTTCGAAAACAACTATTTCTAACTCCAAAAAACTTTGTTACTTATGACTTATGTTATGAATATCCTTCAGACCTCTTGTTGAGAGGTATTTCGGTAGTTCTCCTTAATCGAGCCATATCCAGAAAACCAGAGGGGCCTTGTTGAAAGACGATATACCTTCGTGTTTGTAGCAATAGCTATTTTACTACATTTCAAAGTACGAAGACTTTTGCAAGCTCAACCTAACTTTTTAATAAATACATTTTATATATTAGGTTGTCAAATATCTCCCTTCCGCCTTTTTGCTCATTATTCAATGCTTTATAAAAATTGTTACAGTGATCGGATTTAGTTCAAATATGCGCCATTTCGTTCGATAATCTATTTCCGTCTTAACGGCGACTCCATTATACCGCCACCCCACAGAAACCCCCCTCCTTATTTGCGAAGAACTTGGACAGCCACTTTTTACAAGACTCTTTTGAGTTCAACTTTACACCAACATGGGCGTTCGCCATGGACAGGAAAAGGTGGTAATCACTTGGCGCTATGTCTGGGCTATATGGTGGATGCGATAAAACCTCCCATCCGAGCTCCCGTAGTTTCTAACGAGTCATCAACGAAGTGTGTGGTCTGGCGTTGTCTTGCTGGAACACTACACCCTTCATGTTGGCCAATTCTGGACGTTTCTGGTCTACCGCCAGCTTCAAGCGGTCCAGTTGTTCGCAGTAGACGGTAAAATTAAGCGTCTGGCCATATGGGAGCAGCTCATAGTGGATGATTCCTTTCCAATCCCACCAAACACACAGCAAAAACCTTCCTTGGCCACTGTTTGTGATTCATCGTCGCCAGTTACCAACCGCTTAAAAATGGGCCAATTTTTTTTCGTTTCAGCAGCATATCGCAGGCGTTGATTTGGTCCAGAAGTTTTTTTTGCGTCAAATCATGCGGCACACAAACATCAAGCTTTTTTGTGTATCCAGCCTTCTGCAGATGGTTTAATATGGTTTGGTGACTAACTCCCATCTTCTGGGCGATGTCACGAGATGCTATATTAAAACTTGAAAATACACGGATGGTCTAGAAACTATATGTTTTCCATGATTTGACTCGGTTTTAAATTTAATTTATTCGTCATATGATTCTTCCGAATTAAAAATCTGAAAAATGGTGAACTTTAAACATAGTAACGTCGAATTTCGACTCGGAATCGTCACACGCAAACGCATGTTATACGACTAAATTTTAAAAAAGCCAAGTCGTGATAGAGTTATTGCTGGTCCAAACAAACAAAATCCAGTCTCAGGAAGAAGAAGGTTTCTATAAATGTTGAACGGATTTGCAAACTAATTTGGCATAACGAAGGGATTCAAACTTTCAAAAAAGCTATTGCTTAGAAAGGTGAAGGGAGATATTTGACAACCTAATATATGTATATATATATATATATACTTTTACGGCTTTACAAGCACATTTAACAGTGTTTAGGAGAATGAAATATATCTTCGAATCAATAAGTAATTAAGCACAATGAAATCTGCAATAAAGCGCTAATCGATTATTCAAAGTCCCAAGCCGTACGGCGGAGAAACCAAATGTTTGCTTTACAGCACCACAGTGACTTAGTTTAATAAAAGGCCGTCACATGATATGAAGAGCACTAAAATAACAACATCAAGACTTGATTATATTGAACTTAGTTATTTCGAAGAAATGCATGTTGACAATGATTTTACAGAAATTTCACGCTCAATAAACAATTTCACGCAGAACAACTTGCGTGAATGTGGAATAACAAGGGCATAATTTCCTTATGAATGAGTTTATTTTTTTATTCGAACAAGTATTGCATCTTTGACTGCATATTCTTTACAATTAAATTTATTTTTTTCCAATAATCTTTATTTTTTAATGATTTCAATGGCTTCACACTCATCGTTTTGTATGTAGATATAGTTATATGAGTATATGTCTGCGCACCCATCCATGCTTTAACCTTTATTTGCCTGCGTGGCGATAATGTCTGCAATTATTTTATTCTCATTGCACGATAATGAACAATTTTCAAGCTGCTCTAATTAAAATAACAAACCGAAAAATATGATTTGTAATTATGGATTACACAAACAATAAATAGGGGAAAAAATTACATAAATAAATAGACCAAAGCAGTCGTGAGCGAGTCTGAGGTTGCACGAATGTGCTTTATCCAGCGGATCCGGCGGGTGTATAGAAATTCAGCAAGCCACACAATAAAAAGTTAATTGCAAAAGAATTTGTTTTGTATACACACACACACACACACGCGTACATTAAAATACACACGTTCAAACAATGGAGTAAAGTGGCATGCAAACCTGTTCGTGGCTGCCACATCATGAATTTAACGGCTGCGCTGTTTACAGTAATAGAGTAAGCGCGGTTGATTGACTGACTGACTGCGACCTGTACGCCCGAGAAGCTTGGCGTTTGAGCCACAACTGGCGGACAGACAGTGACTGACTCGATTGTCAGTGACTGTCGGTGATTGTGTTTGTGTTTGAACCTAGCTGTTTGTGTTGTTGTTGTTGTATTGTTATGCTGCTTACTTTGTTATTATTGTGCGATTATTTATATATTTTCATCCACTGATGGCGTGAAGAAGTAGAATACAGGAGATACAGCCATGAGGCATCACTGATAAGCAGTAATCCAACAAAGAGACAGAGGAAAATCTGAAAAAAACGAAAAATAAACTGTAACAATTGCGCGAGCTGGTATGCTTTAATTTCTGAAGTACACCATTAATGAGCGTTTTCAACACAGTCATCATTTAATAATGAAGCAAACTTGATTCTGTGTGCACATGCAATATAACACTTATGCACATACATATCTATGTATGTACATGTGCAGTTACTCATATTAAGAGGGGCGCTGTCGAAAAAAAGAAAGGCAAAAGTTCGAAGCGCGATCAGGCGCTCAAGTCCACAAGTCGTCAATGGACTAACAGAACACTTTGTTAATCGATTTTATATTGTTCCTTTTGAGTTGCAGTGGATAGTGGTGCAGAACGATAAAATATGGGCAGCTTTTTTCTGGCCACGATGTGTGATATAAACAGTTCGGCGGTTGCAGCAAATGACCAGCTCTTACACACTTATTCAATGATATACTCGGCGAAGTAAACTTTATATTAAAATAATAAAAAACATACAACAAAAACAACAAAAAAAAATAAAAATAATCGACTTTTTGAAAATTCTAACCCCTTAAGTACAAATAGTACATACAAAGTATATTTAAGACTATATTTGCGATAATTTTTCTTTTCTAGACCGCGTTTAACTTCCTAGGGGTTAAACGATAATATAATAGTTAAGTGCCAGCTTGGGCACAAAGGTACTCATGTCAATTTTATTATGAAATTTTTATTGCGATCTGATCCGGTTTAGAATTGTGTCACATAGATAGTAGGTATATCTAAAATCCTATTTCGACCATTATCAAACTAGTGTTAAGTTTTAATTTAAATTGATATGGTTGTGGCTGAGATATGACATTAGTTGGTGAGACATGTGTATTGAACCTATAAAGTTTGGTAGATTAATATACATATGACTCAATTAATTTTTCGATTACCACCATTCAGTGGTTCGTCACTCCGATTTCGACTATCTGGAACATCAACATCCTTAGAGGATTAAGTAAACATTTCTAAAAGTAAGCCATACATTGCTTAGTCTTGTAAAACAAATGGATATACAAGGTGCGTTCCAAAGTAACCAGAACTTAAAAAAAAAACAGAAAAAATGGTTTTTTCCGCAAAATCGATTTATTTTATTCAAATATAAGTAACAGTCTCCTTCTGCTTCAATACAGCTTTTTGCATGCCAAAAGCATGTCGAACGAGTGTTTTAGCTCGTTGACCGGTATGGCCGCCAGTATGCCGGTGCAAGCCTTTTGAATAGTCTCTACGTCTGCATAACGCTTTGATTTCATAGGCAAATTCATTTTTCCGAAAAGTAAGAAGTCGCACGGTGCCATATCAGGTGAATGGGAGAGTGGTTAATGGTTAAAATGTGATTTTTGCTCAAGTAATCGTCCTTCGAATGTTGGTTGAATCGATGTTTTGGAGATGTTCAGTTCCATTGATTCCATGAATTTCAATGATAATTTCCGCTAATTTTTGATGAATTCACACACAGTTTCGATGGAATTTCCGGTGATCACGGATTTTGATTGGCCCAAATGTTGATCGTTATTTAAGTCCTCACGGTCACTTTCAAAACGTTGAAACCACTCGCGCACTTTGCTACGGGATAGGCAATCATCGCCATAATGTTGTTTCAACAATTGAAATGTTTCGGAAAAGTTTTACCAATTTTAAAACAAAACTTAATGTTCGAAGCTCATTTTCGCACCGATAACACAAGCATACCGACGCTTAAAAGGCAATAACTTCACCTACAATCAATGAAATGTCATGAAATTCTTACTGGACAATCGATAAAGATATAGAGGGCGCCACCAGGGGGCGTTGGGTTCAAAAAGTCCTGTTTACTTTGGAATGCACCTTGTATTTTTTCTGTAGTCGAAGAAATATTACCCGACGTGTACTCTATGAGGAAGTAATAAAGCATATCCCAAAAGGTTTGCTTTCTAGGTTAGCTTTTTCATATGGATGCCTCTTGGACAAACCTAGGATTGCGAAAAATTAACTGTGCATAGAGCAAGTAGTGGCTGTTCATGTCTCTCTCTTTTTCTCAGTGATAATACTTTGTCAATTCGTTATTTTTCAAAATCGGTATCCGTGTTCCATAACTTGTCAAAATTAAAGTCTTACCAAACACAGCACTTGGTAAATTGTCGCGTTACAATTAACAGGAGCTTTAAATAGATTTTTCAATGTTATATAATCTATGCATTGGCCAAAGGTATCGTTAGATATTACTTCTTTAAATTTAATTAATAATCGTAGACCAGCTGTAAAAACAAGTTTCTTTAGGGATATTAATGGACTGTTGATTTTCTTACGAAATCAAAATAAAAGAATAAAAATATGGGTCCGATTTTAGGTCAATAAGCTAGAGAATTATATAACTTTGAAGAGAAGTTTCAAGTAAAATCACATACACATAATTGAGTTAAATCGTTTAATTTCATATTTGGTCCTTAAATACTTGTCGAAATTAATTTTTGAATTTAATAATGTTTTTACTCCTTTTATATCTAAAAAATAACTGCATTAAAAAATAACGGAAGTTGTAAGATATAAATTTCGCGGGTTTAGAGAGTCTTATTGTAAAATTTTCGTTATTATGTTGACATATGAGACATGCTCCTGAAAAGCGATACAATTTTCAGCTGCATTCATAATTAGTGCCTAGATTTTCTTAAAAACAGGTATCTAAACCCTCAATGAATAAATTATTAGAACTATCTGCAAAATATCCTCAATGTACCTATTAGAACGGTGCACTTTTGGGAGAAAACCAATAAGTCATATCACTTTCGCACAAATCACAATCGATCACAGAGTTATATTTATCTTCTTCAGATTTAGATTTGATTAAGGACTGTTACTTGTATATAAAAATATTTTCACAACACATTTTATCTGTTCGTCCCAGTGTGCAGCATATCAATTGCTGCATATAAAATATTTGGACCAATGATTCGTTATAATTAAAACCTGCGTAACGTATTTGTGCGCTTACAATTACACTTCGCACACAGATAAACACACTCGTACATATTTACAGATCGGATCTTAAGAAAGTTGTAGTCGAAATTGAAGCGTATAAGACCTTCGACAGGTGAGGTGGAGAAATCAAGTAATCGCCCAAGTGCACTAAACCACACTTTTATACATACATAGTCTGATCTGTCTCCATGGAGCGTTAAAGTAGTTGAAGTCATTTCGGCACTTTTGTTATTGTTACTGTTTGTTTGTAGCGTTAATGCGTGATTCAGTATTTTTTTAATGTCGATGGGGCAGTTAATGCTATCAACAAGATCAAAAATGCGGCAATCAGAAGAAAAAATATCTAAAAAATTATGAAAAAGCCCAAAAATAACAAAATAACTGCATTCTCATTGCAACGCTTTGACCGGTGCATTATATTGGCAAGAGGGAAAAGCTCAGTGATCACAGTGATTTTTGATCCATTTTCTCAAGTATACTTCTTTGTATAAATGCGAACCTTTCAACATTAACAGCAATATCTCATAAAAGGGAGGAAACGCGAATGCGTTGAAAACATAATGCGAAAGAAGAAAATACTTTATTTTCAGTTGCACCAAAGGTAGAATGCCCTTTACAAAAATAAATATATTTTTCGGAAATTATAGTGATGCTTTAAACAATTAGTCATGTCAAATTTCGAGAAAATACCAAAAGGCTTTCCAATAGATGCTGTTTTTGTTTCGGGCGCATACGCATAGATCCATGATTCGTCATCTGTGACGATCTTATAAACGTCTTTTGAAGCACCGCCAGGTGTTCATGCAATATCGAATGTATGCTGGTGTGAGAAATGCATAGGCATGCCTCTATCTGAAAGTATGTTACATGACGGTCTTGCATTATCAGTTCACGTACGGCATCGATGTTTTCTGGCACAACGGCTGTTTTTGGACGACCTTCACGGAATTCGTCTTAGAGCGAGCGTCGTCTACGATTGAATTCGTTGTACCAGTTTTTCACAGTGCTATAGCATGGTGCTTCATAGCCATACAAAGATTTTAGTTCATCGATGCCCTCTTGTCGTGATAATCCACGTCGAAAGTTGTGAAAAATGATCGCACGAAAATGTTCACGAGTTAATTCCATTTTCTGGCCGAGATGAATTTTTTAATTCCCTGTAAATAAAACAATTCACGATTAAATGACAAAACGTTCTGAGTGATGTAATGCTAAAAAATGTCAAACTTTCCAATGAAAATGTCAGATTATATATAGCAGCCCTTGCCAGAATATATATAGCAGCCCTTGTATGTACATACGGGTTACCCACTCGAAGTGTTACCTATTCAAACGACTATAATTTTTTAGTTTGATAATATTTTTATTGATTCCAATGACAAAAATGTATGAAAATAATCAAAAATTTAGAATCCATTCACTTTAGCTCGATATGGCCACCTTTTGCCTTGACTATGGCCCTCAAACGGTCAAAAAACGAGTTGCATGCTGCACGAATGTGAGCTTGTGGTATTTTGGCCCATTCACGTACAATCGCTTTCTTGAGCGCATCCATACTGGTGTATTTTTTAGTCCGCACCTTGCTCTCTAAAATGGACCAGATGGAAAAGTCCATCGGATTTGCGTCTGGTGAATTCAAAAGCCATTGTGTCGACGAAATGAAGCGTGGAACATGATTTTTTAACCACTCTTGGTTAATTCTCGCTTTATGTGACGGCACCGAGTCTTGTTGGAACGTCCATTCTTTCCGGCCGAAGTGTTTACGTGCCCACGGCTCTAAAGCACCTTCCAAAATATTTTCACGATAATAAGTCGCATTTACTTTGACACCAGGCTCGATGAAAACGACTGGAGAGCGCCCATCAGCGGTCACGGCAGCCCATACCATCACTTGCGATGGGAAATTACTTCGGGTGGCCATTCGTAGGCTTAAATTCTCGTACGTGCGTTCGGTCAAGTAAACACGGTCATTTTGAGAGTTTATGAATTGCTCAATAGGGAAATTCTTCTCATCAGAAAACACAATGTTCGGAAATTCGCCACGTTCGTGCAAGTGTAACAACTCCTTCGCTCTTTCGAGTCTAACTTTTTTTTGCTGCGGTGTAAGATTGTGTCCTTTTTGGAACTTGTAAGGCTTGACCTTTAGCTCATTTTTCAACAGTCGTTGCATTGAACTTTGCGAAATTTTCAGCTCTTTAGCCATTTGATTGCCACTTCGACGTGGATTTCGTTCAAGTCGAGCCTTCACTTTTCGAATCATCTCAGGTGATGTTGCTGTTTTCTTATGACCACCTCCATGGCGTTTTGCGATGCTGCCAGTATCATTGTAACGATTTATAGTGCGATACACAAACATTTTGTTCACTTCGAGATGTTTTAGCTGACGAACAATTGCTGCTTGTGATTTTCCAGCCAAATATAAAGCAATCACACTATTACGTTTAAATTCCATCACGTATAACTTTTTTTCACACGACACAGACTAAAATGTTTTTGTACGCTTGTAAACAATGGAATGATTTGTTATTGGTGTAAATTTAAGCGCGCTGTCATTAATAGTGTGGTAGTTATAGCAGTTTGAATTTGGTAACACTTCGAGTGGGTAACCCTGTGGTAGCGTCGACTCGTTTTAATTTAATAATTATTATCATGCCACTTACTAAAAAAATGTTCCCTGGGTTTCATTAGGGTACCTTACATACAATTACCATTCTAATGGAGTAAATCCTGGGAGATGTTCGAAATTCCTGATATTAGTTAAATGGGGGCTAGGTCAAGTTTTCGCCCAATTTTATTCATTTTAGGCACAAAAATACATTGATATGAGTAAAACACGCTTTTCATTGACATACGTAACTGGAATATTGACCGAAAAATGCAGCATAAAGTTCCCTGAAAGTTCGAAAATATTTATAATGGGTTGTCAAAAAAGTCTTGCGGTATTTTCGCTAGCTGGCGCTGAAAGCGCGTAGTTCTAGTTTTATTCGTCGCATCATGCTATACTTTTTGGAAGGCTCATTTCACGCGCTAACACATATTTGATTGATTGTCGTTTCTTTTAAGTCGTTCGTGAGTTATAGCGTCGCAAACATGGAGCAAAATAAAGAGAAAATACGGCATATTTTACAGTACTTTGAAGCAAAAATGCATCTCAAGCCGCCAATAAAATTTGTGCAGCTTATGGACCCGATACAGTTTCCATTTCCCCCGCACAACGATGGTTTCAACGTTTTCGTTCTGGTGTAGCGGTGGTCGAAGATGCGCCACGCTCCGGAAGGCCTGTCGTCGAAAATTGTGATAAAATCGCTGAATTGGTCGAAAGAGACCGGCATAGTAGCAGCCGTAACATCGGTCAAGAGCTGGGCAGCCCATTATTAGGTATACGGGGCCTCAAGCAACTATAAGCCCGATTTAACCAATTTTTGATAAATTTACTATTGTCAGAAAAAGTTTCTGTCTGAATTTCAATTGTACAGGTATATCTCGCGCATTGACCAATTTATAGATTGGACAATATGCGTTGCGTAAATGAAATCGAGTGAGCGTGTTTTTCTACTAATGGGCGTCTTTTTGTCTAAAATGAATGAAATCAGGTGAAAGTTACAACCTCAAATATCCGCTTGACATTATCCCGCATATAGTGTTGATGGTACTTATGTGAGGTACCTTAATGAACTCAGTGATCATCTTTTTCTGTTAATAATAACTGAACCGTGGAGAGTCGATTTGGTCCCATTCGTAGCACCTCGGACTGTCATATGGAACGATTTGTCGCTCGTGATCTTCGATTTATTGTTCATCTCCGTGAACAGATAATTTCACCGTTAGACTTTATCCAGTGGAGATATGAAAAGTCTAAAGTCTATGCGGACAATCCCGCTTCGATTTAGTTCTTGTGTGTCATTCGTCAGTTACCAGTCGAAATGCTCAAACGAGTCATCGAAAATTGGACTCAACGGATGGACCACCTGAGACGTGGCCGCGGCCAACCTTTCAAAGAGATAACCTTCGAAAAATAAATTAGAAAAAATGTTATTCGTATGATAATAAACAATCCCCATTAAATTTCAAGTTTCTGTGTTTTTTCTTTAAAAAATTAGGGAACCTCGAAATGGATCACACTTTACAAAAAAAAAAGGTTTCCAAACTTACGGTTGGCTTTATACCGTATACTAGTATAGCGGTCAAAAGATCAGATATCTTAACTAATAATAAAATAACGTGACTAACGTATAATATTGGATATACATATGTATTAGTGTTTAATGCCGAAAATATGTGATTTAGTCTACGAATTACCCCAACCACCGTATACTATTTTTTTTTGTTTTTCGTTATTCTAAAAAGTTTTATGCCGAACATGTCAATCAATGACAATTATTTACATATCAAATTTCTTTAAAATATGTCCCCGTGTATACCGGAGCAATTAATACAATCCCGTCCCTTTCTCTGCCCCATGTAATGATTTCTGTCTTTCTACCTACATTTAAACCGTTCAAATTGGTCAAAATGTGATATTTTAACTATACCAAATGAACAAGTTTTCTTAAAAATTATGTGGTTTAGCGCTGAATTAGAACGGAATTAACTTCAATTCATTAAATTTAGATTTTCCGGTCGAGTTAATGTCACATACATATTACTAATTTGAAGATGTTTTTATACCCTTGCAACGTGTTATTACAGAGTAGATTGGTTGTTTTATCTACCGGTTGCACGTTAAACTAGTTTTACCATATTGATCTCAGTCAAAAAAAATAATAATAATAATAAAAAAAAAATCGCCGATTCAGGAGGAAACCAGTGCATTTTTCACGAAAATCATGGAATCAGTGCCGAAGGTCAAAATCAGGGAATTCCTTGACAAACCAGAGAATATGGTAACCCTATCTAAAACTAAACGAAATAGCTATAGAGTTATAGATAAATATTATATACATATACATATATATAAATGATGAGGATGACAAGACTTCTGTCTGTCGATCCGTGCAGGTAGGTAGGGAGGTAGGAGTGCAGCCCTATCGAGCTTAATTAGCACTTGATGTGCCATTTTGATACACTATTCGTAGAACCTCCTGTATCTGCTATTACGTTTTACGTATTTTGAGGTGTCGATGAAACTACTTATGTCTGATATGCTTTTAGTGGAAATCCATTCAAGGTTTGGTGCTTGAAGGATTCCAAGTGTTTTGTGTCGGATCTGTGCTAGAGCTGGGCATTCGCAGTGAAAGTCGAAAATTGTTTCCTTGTTCCCTGCTACAGCGTAGCCTCGACAGATGTCGTTGTAGGGCATACCCATTTTGGACGCATGTTCTCCAAATGGCCAGGACCCTGTTGTGGTAGCTGTTACTCTGTAGATGCTTTTTCTTGACCTATTTAATAAGTCGTTGGTTCCTTTCCTGTCATATGTTGGCCCTAATTGTTTAGTTATGGCGCATTTTGTAATGTTTTTTCACCTGTTATTTGCAACTTGTTGAAATTGTCTATTCATCTCTCCTTTGATCGATCCTAGCGGGCTTGGTATTAGCACCGCCTCGGATTCGTTGAGGAAAGCTCCTGTCTTTGCCAACTCTTCTGCTTTTTCATTACCGAAAATGTTCCTGTGGCCGGGAACCCAGATCAAGACTAGTTGGAGCTTGTCTTTTATTGAGCTTAGTGCTCTCTTGCAATTGTCAACTATGCTGGAATTCATCATGGGTGAAGACAAGGCCAGGAGCGCCGTCTGGCTTTCCGTAAATATAGTTGCTTTATGTATATTCCCGTGGTTTTCTAATAGAACTTCACAGGCTTTTTCTATGCCTAGTACTTCTGCTTGGAAGATGCTAGCCGTGTTCGGGAGACGTTTAGAGAGAGCTATGCCTAGATCAGCGGAGAATACCCCCGTGCCTACTCCGCAGTCCATTTTGGATCCGTCGGTATAGACTGAGATGGTATCCTCCTCTCCTATTGAACCTCTTCTCCATTCTCGTCTAGATGGTATCCTCACCTGGAAGTGTCTATTGATATCCAGCTTTGGGAAAATTTAGTCTGATTTACTATTGGTGAGCTTGTTTAGGATTACACTATGTCCGTAGTTTTGCTGATTCCAACTTCCCAATTCTTTTATTCTTATCGCCGCAATAGCTGCTGTTTTGTGAATAAAAATGTCAATTGGTAGTTGATGCAGGATCACATTGAGCGCATCAGTCGGACATGACCTAATTGCAACAGTAACACCCGCACATGCTGCTCTTGGTATTCATTTCATTTTTTAATGTTGTATTGTTTGTTTAGCGCTGGCCACCATACCAAAGCTCTATATGTAAGTATAGGTCTTATGACAGCCGTATACATCCACATTTTTATACTTGGTTTAAGGTCCCAATTCTTGTTGACGATTCTTTTACAAGTATAGTAGGCTATTTATGCTTTCTTTATTCCTTTTTCTATACCATCCGTGCAAGTTGTAACTTGATTAAAACTTGAGATAACTTGCTGAACTTGGCTTCCGCTTATCAGAATCAGAAACCTCACCAGAAGACAAAAAACTATAACTACTTATTTTTCACTTATTCGTCTGGGCATAAAGAAAGTCGAGTGTACTACAATAAAAGATAAATAAATCCAAAAAAAAAATACAATTTTTAATGTGAAGAGAATATTTTAAATCATTTTTTTTCCTAAGTTATTCTTTCTTAGGTTCCTGTAGGACCGCCCACTTATTAAAAATAGTATCAACATGTAGAAATACCATTGTACCGTTACTAAGGGGTTTGTTACTGCATTTATAATTTCCTTAAATTCGTTTAATATAAAATGGAGTTCATTATTTGAGGCCCTCAACGACCGCAGATTGATCGCGGCTTTCGGAAAAAAACGTAAATCAGGTGGAGAAATCTTATGCGCTGAAGTAAATGAGAATGCCAAAAGCAATAAATAAATAAATTCGATTATTTATTTAATCACGCTGATGTGCTGACAATGCAACGCTGTAACTGCAATATATTAAAATATTTATTACCGTCAACTGCAGCGCATCCCTGCCTACACAAGCGCATATTAAACGCGCCAAAAGTTCTTCAGCATTGTGCTTGATTGCATTAAAATCGCCAAAGCATGCACTGGAGATATGTAGCAAATGCAGTTTGAAGCGGCAAATGCGTGAATTTCTTTTCGTGTGCGTGTGAAGATGCCGCGCTGATGCGTTGCGGTTTACATTGCGTATACGTAATTTTAATAAATGAGCTTGTATTTTATAGCACGCACATACAAGTACATCAGCCATAATGATATGCATATTCATATATATGTACATATCGCCGTTGTTTGTGTGTAATAATAAAATAACAAGGTATTTAAATGCATGTAATGCCATTAAATATGCGCGTTTATGTGTGATAGCTGCCGGCCGCGGCACGTCAATGACAATAATGCAGCCTTTTGCATTCACGCATTTTGTCTTCTGCTGCTTGAGCGCCGCGTTACTTTCAGGCGCGCGCTCTTAACTTCATTTTGCGTGTGTTGTTGTCCGATTTTCGGTTTGTTTGTGACAGACTGACTGCCGCACGCAGTTGTGGAAAACCTTCAGTTGTGTTTGTTTTTCTTTTTGCTGTTGTCAATATGCTATAAGCGTAGCGCGGTTGTGTAATAAATAAATCAATAAATAAAATAAAAAATTTCAATTAAAATTGTTTATTTTGCCAAGGATGCATCGCAGCGATGACCGTGAGCGCAGACGTAAAGCATATTTGAACTGCTGCTGTGCGCGAAACTGACAAAGCCATCGATCACTATACATATGTATATATGTATGTATGTATTTATTAATGCGTTATATACACATACAAATGTAGGTATGTATGTACCTGAAAAAAAGCGCAGGCTTAAGTGGTCGTCTGTTATTGGACTAGCAACAGACGCCATAGTCTATTACCGTGTCCAGTTTGTTCGGGTGTCTATCCAGCAATGTATTGGCTACCAGGACTGCATAGCCATTCGCTGCGCACTGGACTTTGAAAATTTCTTAAGAGGGGTAGCATCGGATTTCCGAATTTGTCGGGGTTTGCTTGGGCACATAAGTTACTGCTGCTCGTTCCGATATATGTATATTAATAAAATATTAATACCATATATTATTTTTATCCGGTAACTCTAAAATGTAGGTACAGATTGTACTCAGAAGGAGAGATACATCTCGCAAAATCTTATAATCAAAAATAAAATTAAAATCAAAATTTGGACCTTCGACAGGCGTCCTTTAGAACTCATATCACAACCTAAAAAGGATACAAACTTGTTGAGAATGGGTTATGAATTATCTCGTTGAACGAAACACATAAATATGGTTGCGTGGAAATGTGAACCAACATAGCCTTATTTAATTCAGAAATATGGTTTATAACCGATGTGAGACAAAATTGTTGATGGTCGATGCTTTCTTCTTATAGCCTTCTTGTAAAATACTTGTTTTCTCTTAACAAGAGAATCGATTTCGCTTATATTCAGTAAGATTATGAGTGTAACTGTCCCCTTTTGTTTGATTTTACTAATTTTTCCCAAAACAATTGCAAAAATTATATAGTAATTTTCTTAAGAGGGTATTTTTTCATATATTTAAAGTTTAGACCCTTAAGAACATATCCTCCAAAGGATTTTTAAAAATTAAAATTATTTTAAGAGCTACAGTTACTTTAGTGACGCAGTACCCAGCTCGATTCGGCCGTATCGAATTTTTAAACGCGTTTTTCTCGAAACTGCTTTTTTCCACACGGTACCGGCATTATCTTAAGTTCTATACAACCGATTTGTATGAAACTTCTTTATATAATCCTTTATCGTTCCTACCAGCATAGTGTCACAATTTTTGTTTTTAATATTTTTAAAAAATTCAGAAATTTTTATTTTCAGGCAGTCGCCATTTTTCAAAAAAAAATTTTTTTCGTGTTCCCTGAGGTAGGGACTATAGCAGCATCCTTACTGATTAAGAATTTCTTTTAATTTTTTTTTCAGATAGTCAGGATCAACGCCACCAGGATACGCCATTTTTATACTCTCGCAACAAAGTTGCTAAGGAGAGTATTATAGTTATAGTTTTGTTCACATAACGGTATTATATTATAGTTTTGTTCACATAACGGTTGTTTGTAAGTCCTAAAACTAAAAGAGTCAGATATAGGGTTATATATACCAAAGAGATCGGGGTAACGAGTAGAGTTGAAATCCGGATGTCTGTCTGTCCGTCCGTCCGTCTGTCCGTTCGTCTGTCCGTCCGACCGTCCGTCCATGCAAGCTGTAACTTGAGTAAAAATTGAGATATCATGATGAAACTTGGTACACGTATTTTTTGGCTCCATAAGAAGGTTAAGTTCGAAGATGGGCAAAATCGGCCTACTGCCACGCCCACAAAATGGCGGAAACCGAAAACCTATAAAGTGTCATAACTAAGCCATAAATAAAGATATTAAAGTGAAATTTGGCACAAAGGATCGCATTAGGGAGCGGCATATTTGGACGTAATTTTTTTGGCGTGGCTCCGCCCCCTACTAAGTTTTTTGTACATATCTCGGAAACTCCTATAGCTATGTCAACCAAACTCTACAGAGTCGTTTTCTTCAGGCATTTCCATATACAGTTCAAAAAAGAAATCGGATAATAACCACGCCCACCTTCCATACAAAGGTTATGTTAAAAATCACTAAAAGTGCGTTAACGGACTAACAAAAAACGTCAGAAACACTAAATTTTACGGAAGAAGTGGCAGAAGGAAGGTGCACCCAGCCTTTTTTAAAAATTAAAAATGGGCGTGGCGCCGCCCACTTATGGACCAAGAACCATATCTCAGGAGCTACTAGACCGATTTCAATGAAATTCGGTATATAATATTTTCTTAACACCCTGATGACATGTACGCCTTCTTCCAATATAACGCTATTTTGAATTCCATCTGATGCCTTCTCTGTATAATACGAGTATAAACATTAGGAACCAATGATGATAGCGGAATAAAACTTTACAAAAATACGGTATTTGAAAAATATGTAAATGACGCATTATGAAATCTCGATTATCACTTTACCATGCGAGAGTATAAAATGTTCGGTGACACCCGAACTTAGCCCTTCCTTACTTGTTTTGTATTATTTTTGCATAAATGTAAATGATTCGAAAATGTCTTTTGTACAATGTTTAACTCATGGGCAATCAAACCAGTGCTTACACGATGATCATACATGACGATTCCCTTTATTCCATCAAAATTTTCGACCATATAATATAATATAATTTACTATATTATAATTGATTTAAGCTTCGAAATTGCGTGAACTGAAATCTATTGCCAATAATGTTTCAGCATACATTAATACAGCCCTCACATACTTACATATGTACATACATATGTCAAAGTTGACAAAGCTGCTAAAATTACAAATTTTTCTTCAGCAAATTGTTACTCTTATTTCGATAATAAATAATAGATACACTTGATTTAAATTCTTAATTTCTCGTCAAGAGTACAATTCGAAAAGTCCTTCGGCAAAAGTTGATGCAATTCAAATACGCAATCAATTTGCCTATAATAAACTGGACTCATTTAAAATAATTTTCTGCTTTAATTTTATTTATTAACGGGTTTTAAGTTCTTTACATTTGTTGGTATTTTCGTTTTGCAATTATTTTATTTGCAGCAAATTAACGGTAAGCTGAAGGATGATATGCTTTATACAAACATACATAAACATGAGTGTGTATTTATATTTATACATCTATTTACGTATAGGTATGTATTTATGCCGTGTATATATATATGGTATATGGGTATTTATGTATGAATACAAATATAAAATATATGTATGTATGCGTGTGTTTGTACATTGCATAAGTATATAGCCAACGGCGGCTAAATCGTTAACGATGTGTCAGTTGCAACATGATAATAAATATCTGCATACAGTTGCATTCAAAGGCACATAAGTTGTGTATAAAATAGGGTGGATGGAAAAGTCAACAATTTTTTTTTGCTTGTACTCTGCAAAATAGGTCCTTAAATCCTTCTAAGAAAGTTTCTCAAAGTATGAGCTCTTAATTGCAACGGGAAGATCCTCCTTCTTATATATTTCTATTTTTTTCTTCTTATAAGAAAAATTCAAAAAAGGATAACGCTAACGCTTTCAATGATCGTTCGAAAATTTACTAATTTAAAATCTTTTCTGTTTTCATATTTAATTATTTTAAAACTCAATTAAACAAAATAGTTTTTTTTTTACAAATTTTATAGTTTTGTATAAAATTTAAAAGTAGTTGGAAACGACGTTTGAATTTTCCTTAATAAAAAGCAAAACATATAAAACATTCCCGTTACAATTACAATTTAGAGCTCATACTTGGAGAGAAGAATCTATTTTTAACCCCACCCTAATGTACTCATACATACATGTACATATGTATCTACCCACTATAAACATATTTTGTCTGGGGTATCAATTCATTCAATAATCTGCAGCGAATTAAATTCTACGCGAAAATGACGCAGCTATTAATAATAATATGAATATTGTATTTTGAATGTTTTTGTTACTGTTGTTGCTTACACTCGAACACACATATTTTTCACTAAGGGTTATTTTTGTACCTATAATAATTAAAATAAATATTACCATAAGCTATGAGATAATTGAAAAACAATTGAAAATTCAATTTTGGAACAGTAACAACAAAAACATCATAAATCGCATTTACAATGAAATAGTTTTGGTGTAAGAGCATACCAATGAGAACGACGTGATGTTAAACTTAAATAAAAAACTCACATTTTTTTTGTTATTTAGATAATTCAATGCTATTTAATTTAACCAGCCACATGTCCACAGCTGTGTTTGCATATCTTCACCGGTTTACGCCACTTTTGAATGACCCCGTACATCATTTCGACTGGCACTCGGCTGTAGTATCCTGAATATTGTTGATTGGTGTAAGCTTTTGATTTAACATACTCCCAGAGAAAATAATCTAGAGGCGTTAAACCGCATGATTTTGACATCCATTTGATTGGGCTATTTATCGAAATTAACGAGTCTTCAACGTAATATATCCATGTTTAGACGTGAAACATGAGGCAGTGCATCGTCTTGTCGGAAATAGAGATCGCTCACGTCGATTTCATTAAAATCCAGGGCAAAAAACTGGTAAATATCGTTTTGTAACGCTCGCTATTAATGGTAACGGCATGTTCTGCCTCATTTGAAGGAAAAAAACTGATGATTCCTTCACACCGCAGTCCGCACTAGGATGCAATTCCTGGACCACACGAACATTTTATACACCCCAATGTAACAATTTTTTTTATTAATGAAGCCATTAAGCTAGAAATGAGCCTCATCTTGTAGATGATCTTTCGATGAACTTGAATTTGAGAATTAGTAATACATATGTATATATTATTTAAAGATCAGTTTTGGTCGAATCGTTCTTATTTTCTCCACAATGTGGGTGTCCTTTCTGCATTGTCCCATTCCCATTACAACTAATCTTACACAGATAAAAATCTGAATCCAAGAAATGCAAAAGAACTATCATTGGAATACAGTTGACGAAGCTTATTAAAGGAGATTTCGAAAAATGTTACCATTATAGGTATCAATCGCTGGCGAGAAAACTTTTATTTAATCTTTCTAATTATTAAAGCTGGTGTTGCAAAATACCTACAAAACTGTGTAAAAAGACTTGTTAAGAAATTTGGTTTTCTAAAGATAGCAAATTTTCTAAAAGGAAAGTTTTCAAAGCCGAGCAACAGCGCGCCAGTCGTTTCTTCTTTTCGCAAGGTGGCGCCAATCGAAGATTCCAACCGAAGCCAGGTCCTTCTCCATCTGGTCCTTCCAATGGAGTGGTCTCATCCTCTGCTTACCTGGGCGGGTACTGCGTCGAATACTCTTAGAGCTGGAGTATTGTCGTCAATTTGGATGACATGACCTAACCAGGGTAGCCGCTGTCTTTTAATTCGCTAAACTATGTCAATGTCGTCTGTCTCATACAGCTCATCGTTCCATCGAATGCGATATTCGCCGTGGCCAACGCACAAAGGACCATACATTTTTCGTAGATCTGGAAAAACATAACTAACGGCGGGGTTGTTAAGGCCAATGTTATCAATATCATCAGCATACGCCAGCAAGTGTACACTCTTATAGAAGTTCTTACCATCTCTGCTTAGTTCTGCAGCTCGAATTATTTTCTCCAAAAGTAGGTTGAAGAAGTTACACGACAGGAAGTCACCTTGTCTGAAACCTCGTTTGGTATCGAACGGCTCGGAGAGGTGCTTCCCGATCCTGACGGAGCTTTTGGTGTTTTTCAACGTCAGTTTACACAGCCGTATTAGTGTTGCGGGGATACCAAATTTAGACATCGCGGCATAAAGGCAGCTACTTTTCGTGCTATCAAAAGTTGTTTTGAAATCGAAGAGTTGGTGCGTATCGATTCTCCTTTCACGGGTCTTTTTCAAGTTCTTTGCCGCCATGTTTGAATAGTTCGGCCGGCAATCCATCGGCACCCGCCGCTGTGTTGTTTTCAGACGGGTAATTGCTATTCGAACTTCTTCATGGTCCGGCAGTGGAACGTCTGCTTCATCGCCATCGATTGGGGAATCGGGTTTGCCTTCTTCTGGCGTCATACTTTCACTACCAATCAGCAGGCTGGAGAAATGTCCCCTCCATAATTTTAGTATGCTCTGGTCATCGATCACTAGATCACCTTTGGGGGTTCTACAAGATTATGCTCTGGTCTTGAAACTTCTGTTAGCCGCCGCATTTTTTTGTAGAATTTTCGAGCATTACCCTTGTCGGCCAGCTTATCAAGCTCTTCATACTCACGCATTTCGGCCTCTCTTTTTCTTTGTCTGCAAATGCGCCTCGCTTCCCTCTTCAACTCTCAGTATCCCGTCCCGTTGACTGTAACGTTGCGAGCTAGGCAGTTTCGTTTGCAGCTGTACGTAAGGAGCGTGAAATACAGTTCCCTTATACCGAGTGGTTGACGAGTGCTCTTAGAGAACAGGGGTGCAAGTCGATTAGAAAATTATTCGGAAACACCGGAGACGTGTCTTTCGTCTATCACAACATAATCGGTTTGGTTGGTGGCTTTTCGATCCGGAGGCAGCCAGGTAGCTTGAGATTATTTTCTTATGCTGAAATCTAGTACTACACATAACCATATTTCGGGCCCCAGCGAAGTCGATCGGCCTCAACCTATTTGCGCATTTGGAGGCTGTATTTACCGACAGTTGTGCCAAAGATACCTTCCTTGCCCACCTTGGCGTTAAAGACGCGAAGCACGATTTTGACATCGTGGCGGAGGCAGTTCTCATAGGCGTTTCAAGTACTCATAGAAGGCGTGGGCGCAAATCAGCGATAAGCTGAAGAACCTCGCTGTGATGCGGATTGTGGCTAGATATTCATCTACCGGAGTGAATAACTCGGCAACTTAGTCTCTCTCCCATCGTGAATCCCTCACCAAACTTGCGCTCGCTAGTAAATGCCACAATGACCTACTCGCTTCAATCCTTGTCCCGTCCTAGCAGGCTAGCGGCACCTTCCCAATTAAGGGACCGGACATTACAGGTGCTTGCTTTCAAATCGTAATCCTTAATTTTAAATTTTTCATTGGAGGCGTTTTTTACGTGGCGGGTCCCAAACCCACGCACAATGGCATTTGATACCAGTCCATTTATCAAATTACTCGAAAATTCAAACCCTCATAAATCGACGAAGCATTTGGATTATCAATCTCGGCTATTTTTCTAAGTAGTTCGTCGAAATCATGTATCAAGCTCATATTAATTCAAAAGTCCCCGGCCTAACATACTAAAACATATTTTTTGGCAAAATTCGTATTTGTTTATTGAACAAAATTCCTTTCTAGGATGACAAACTGCTTAAAGCGTACCTCCAACTTTTCGATGGCATCATTGGAGTAGGATTTTGTCCTTTGCTTTAAAATAGGCCTTAAAATCACCTTCCTATTCGACACAAATTTCTTCCCAGCGAGCATTGTTTTGAGATCTGAGAACAAGGAATAGTCACTGGGAGCCGAGTTTGGAGAATACGGTGAATGCGAAAGCAATTCGAAGACGATGGATTTTTACCCTTGTTTTCCTTAACTGGTGACACGGTACATTGCCTTGGTGAAACTTTCTTCAAATGCGGTCGTTTTTCGGTGAATATGTCGTCAATACAAATTATTCCATATTCCAATTTCATCCATTGTCAGATATCGATGCAAAAACTTGGGTTTATTTCGCTTGAATATCTCCAAACACTGCTCTAAATCATCAACTCGTCGTTGATGTAAAATATTCGTGAATGATATGATGTACACGTTCAGTTGATACCCCAGAGTTTTTTTTTTTTTTTTTTGTTACCGGAGGGGGAATCTTCGAAAGATACCGTCCTGTTTCAGACGGCATGCACGATTCATCCTACACGCGCATGTGCTGCCATTGTTACCAAGTGCAGAACCTGCGGGGTAGGATGTCTACGTACTAAACCCAAACTCCGTCTCCTCTGGGCTATTTATTTTTTTTTTGCGGGACCGCCGCTAGGCATTTCTTCACAAGGATAAGCCTTAGCCGGTTGGCTCTCGGCCTATAAATTTACCAGCTCCATGTGGATCACCTGTCTATCGCTCTTTCCTTGCCAATCATTCCGTCTTAGTTCTATTAGGGCTGCCGCGCTCCATTCTCTAACAAAGTTCCACACCTGCTGGGAACGTAGCATGTGTGGTACAGTGATCTGCAGTGAATACTTGGCTTATGAATACACTCTCATATTCATGAATCACCCCCAATATTCACTCACACTTGCTCTCACTAAAAATATTATCTTCTCACAATCACATGGCTTGCTTCTGTAATAATGAGTGTGAATATGTCTCACAATCACTTAGCGCTCACACTTGGCTTGGCTTGCTTCTCTGTATACAATTGTCTGAGCTATTCGTTGCATACTATTAGATGAGTTGAAAGGCTCATGAATACATTCACTAATAAGTGAATCATTGTTTATTCATGAATATATTCACGAATTCCGTGCCTATTCAAAATATATTTTATAGCTACGCGGGTGGGTTTTAAAAGGAACGAAACGCGTGATTGTAATGACTACAAAACTGAAACTTCTTTATTTCTTATCCTTTTATTCAATTATTTTCTTAAGCTTTATCTTACATTCTAGAAATTGGAGAGCTTAGGTAGATGAGTCCCTGAAGTTTATACCTACGCGGAGGGGTTTTAAAAGAAACGAAACCCGTGATTCTAGTGACTTCGTAAAAACTACAAAACTGAAACTTCTTTGTATCTTATCCTTTTATTTAGTTTTCTTTTAAAATAGCACAATAAATCACATTAAAACATAGTAAAATACATATATTCAAGAAATGTCGGCGGGTTATGTGTCAGGCAAGATGTGTGCTTACGACGGTCCGAGTACTCTCCTACCTATTTGAAAAGCGATAAAGAGGAAAAGATTTTCAAAGGCGAGTACAATTTGGTTTGAAGCTTCGAACAGTATACAGATTTAAGAGTAAGAAAATCGGAAAAGTAAGTCTTAGTAAATAAATTATTTGGTAAATATCATCTTGGGAATTAGTAAAAACAATAAATTACATTACTTAGTTTTAAAATTAAAATAAATTATACGAGGATTTGTTCATATTTTGTTGTTGTTATATTTTTTTTAAAATCATGTCTGATCAAAATAGAATAATTGAGAACATTGATAATGGTACTTATCAATTAACGCAGAAAAGAGGTAAAAGTGCAGTTTGGAGCGTGTTTGCTGAAATAAAACAAAGCGATGGAAGTATATTGGAAGGGTTTGTTTACTGCCGAAAATGCAAGCATTTGTTGAAGTTTAATGGCAAGCAAACAAGTAATTTGATGCGTCACAAATGCTTCGCTAACACTTCTGGACAGGAAGTGGTTATACGAAATGTAAGCCAAGAAGATAAGGAATGCGCTATCAATGTCTGTTCACAATGGATAATAGAAGATTGCCGCCCTTTTATTGCCGTTGAAGGATCTGGATTTAAAAAGTTAGCAGAATTTTTGATTAAAATTGGATCGAAATACGGTGAAAATGTTAATATACATGATCTTATTCCAAATGCAACTACTATCTCGCGGAGGACCTATAGAATGGCTGAGGAGAAGAAAAATGAAATTAAATCGTGTTTAAAAAAAGTTGTTGATGAAGGAAATGCTTCTGTAACCACGGATCTATGGACTGACAATTATGTGAACAGAAATTTTTTATGCGCAACACTTCATTTTTTCGACGGTTCCAATTTAAAAAACATAGTTTTGGGTATCAAATCTATGGATTTCGAAAAATCAACAGGTATAAATATTCAGAACAAATTACTGAGTATATTTTCACAGTTTGATATTTGTAACCTCGAATCAGTTATATTTGTGACTGATAGAGGAAGTAATATCAAAACTGCATTACAAAACTACACGAGAATCAATTGTTCCAATCATTTGTTCTCTAACGTAGTAAACGCTGCATTTGAGACTACAAATGATTTAAAAGCTTTAATTAGTTCTTGCAAAAGCCTCGTAAAGTATTTCAAAAAATCGAATCTCCAACATGCATTGCAAACATCTTTAAAAAGTCACTGTCCCACACGATGGAACTCTTACCTAGTAATGCTTAAGTCCATTTCAGACAATTGGCCGACTATCGATGGTATTTTAACGGAAAATAATCAACAAAGTCGTTTGTTAGATATTAATATAAATATCGTCAACTCTTTAGTAGAATTGTGCCAATACTTCGACACAATTTCTAAAAAATTACAGGGGTGTAATTTTGTGTCAATATGTTTTGTACTTCCTTCAATTTTTAGATTAAAGACGATATGTGAAGCAGTTCAAACAGACGTTCCAGCAATAGTCAGCTTTAAACGTAACATATTAACATATATCGACAGTATATGGCTTGCTAATTTAAGCATTTACCACAAAGTGGCACTATTTTTATATCCTCCAGCAAAAGCTATGAGAGATGTCGATATTGAAGCTGTGAAGCATTTCTGCATTGAGGAGATATCAGGCAATATTGAGTTTTACACGTCCGAACAAAATGAGACCCCACAAATTCCATCTTCACCAATTACTTCAACATCAAATACGTCTTCACCTGCAAACGACCTGAACTTCTTTTTTCCAAATATTTCAAACATGGGCGCGCAGGAACGTATCGAAGATGAGATAGATCGATATTTTACAGAAAGAATACAATTTGATAATGACTTTGACGCAATTCAATGGTGGAAGCAACATAAAGCTAACTTTCCACGCATATCAAAACTTGCACTTAAAATATTAACTATACCTGCAAGTAGTGCGGCGTCTGAACGTGTATTTTCCTTGGCAGGCAATTTAATAACTGATAAAAGAAATCGACTTGCACCCAAAACCGTAGATAATATAATATTCCTGAATTCAATATTTAAGACTAACTAATATGGCAATAAGACCTTAGAAACTTAAAAAACAAAAATATACAATGATATTGAGAAGTAATTTTGTGCAATACCTCAATCTTAATATATATTTAGAAGCTATACTTATAATATATACTTGTATCTTTGGAGTTGAATCTTATGTATGTACATAAATCTTGAAGTAAATTTTATGCTTATTATTTTTATTTTTTACCGAAATTAACTGAATTGTGTTATTTTGTTTTTTGTTAATAATTCACGTAATTTTTATACCATTAAACTGACGTAATTTTTATTTTTAATTTTAATTCCATTGAAAGGAACTGAATTATCATTTTATAAAATAAAATGTAATATTATAAGTGATAACATGAATATAAGTATGTACATATATGTACTTTTTTTAATAATAGAGAAAATTAATACAAAATATTAAAACCCCTTTTTTTATTTCATTAGATCTAGTCATTATTAGTTAGAACCAATTACAAAATCCTTTTTGTTATACAATAATATAATAGTAACTCTTAGTGCTTTCGTAATGGATTTTCTAGCCTTTGGTTCATAGCGTTACGGCTCAAAAGGCTTGCAAGTGGCTTGCGCACAACTGAGCTTCTTCGTATATTCACAAGTGTTTTGTATTCATGAATGTCAGAGAATCCTAAGCAAAGATTCATAAGTATTGTGAGCTCATAAGCAAACACTTGTGAATATATGCTTCATACAAGCTAATCAGCTCACAAGCCAAAACTCTCTCTCTCATAATTGTAAGTGAGCAGTATTCACACTTATACTCATTCCGTGAATAATTTGCTTGCTTCATACTCAATTTTTCGCAAGTGGCTCAAAGTTGTGTTTAACTCATTCACTGCAGATCACTGGTGTGGTACAATGTTTTCAGGGGTTAGCCTCTCTGACAGTAGTTTCTCTAGTTCCTCTCTTTCATCTTTATAACGGGGGCACAGAAAGAAAATGTGCCACGAGTTCTCATTTCCGTTTCCACAAAAAGAGCACTCCAACCCATCGTCTTGTCCATATTTGTGTAAATACTCTCTGAAGCAACCGTGCCCATGTTGTCTCTCTACCCACATTTGCACGTTTCTGATCAGCGTGTGTGTCCATCTACCTTTTGTTGTTTCGTCCCATCGTTTTTGCCTGATTTGTCTTTCTGGCTGTTTTTCTTGATTATTTAGTCGTCTGCCCGCGTTTTTCGCTCTGTCATACATTCTTTTTAGCTCCGTTGCCATAATATCTGGAGGCAGGATACCTGAAATAATTCCAACCGCTTCCTTGATTGCACTTAACCGAACTATTGCTTTTGCCGCATTCGCGTACGTTTTGTGCAACAATGCTGGTCCCTATATGGGTGCGGCGTACATTAGAACTGATTGGCTAACTTTTGCCAGAAGAGCACGCCTATTCTGGCTAGTTCCACCTATGTTGGCCATGATCCTACTCAATGCAGCCGTCACCTTTGCTGCTTTCTCACAGGCTTTCGTGATGTGGGCTCGATAATTTAGCCTCGCGTCTATAATTACACCTAGGTATTTCAGGGGATATCCCTAGAGTGCCTGCCTGGGTGTGTTTATGCATTATTATCTCGAACAACTTCACTTTATGGTCATCCAAAATTATTTTGTTAAATTTTTAGATATTTTCAATCTTTGATGATTGATTTTCTTGGAACAGTGTTCATCAAGCAAAGCTAATGCTTCAACTGTAAATGCCTTTAAAAATCAATATTTTATCAACACGCGAAATTTCTTTTTATTTGTTTTCATAATAATAAAAGTTACTTCATTCAAAATAATATACATAACTCACAAACTAATTATCCGACAGCTGTCAAATTTATACACGTGCCTTTTGAAGGTTTGTACTAACTAAAAACCATTTGGATTTAATTCTAGTAGCGCAATCTATAGGACCGTGCCGTGTACTTTTGACCTGTTAGAGTGCATGCTTTCGGTAGATGATTCATTCATAGCAATAAGTCTTAACTGGCTGCCAAACACTTAGGATTTGACACTATTAGACCACAGAGATTTGCTCGATTGAGAATCGAAATTTAACATTCGACGCTTTATTGACGTAGTAAGTGTACTTATGCTGAAAGAAGTGGTGCAATAAGGAATTGACTTGGTTTGCATCAAACCACATTCGAATACGAAATCTCATTTACCTAGCCCCCAAAACTCATTATTCTTCAATGTCCTAATACAGCAGTTAACACTAACTGTAGCACAACAATAACAGCAACGGCAACAGCAACCAGGAGCGATCACCTCCTTTCACTTGTTAAGTTGTCATTCAAACGTTTATCGGCAATGGCACCGCAAACAAAACGAAATGGAATGCATATCAGTATGTGTGTGTAAAAAAGCAAACACACACAAGCAAGCATTAATCGCGCAATCAGGCAAATGGATATAGCATTAGACAAGCGTGTTGTTGCACATCACTGTTTTGGCTGGAAACAAAACCGCACGATGCGCCACGGTCACAGTTGTGCATGCACGCAACAACAACAAAACGAACAATAACGACAACGCTACATAGAGTAAGCCGCGTCACTGCTGCAGAATGTGGCATGCAACATTCAACAGCATTTCAACCGCTATACATTTGGCCAAAGTCAATTGACGCACTCACCATATCCATCCATACTGATCTGTTTCATCGGCAGCGTTGACTGGTCGGTTGGCCGCTATCTGTAACGCATGGTATGGCATGGTGTGGTATGTAGGTGCTGTTCGCCGTGCAACAGACGGATGTGGCCGAGTTGTAGGAGCATTAATAGGAGTGCATATTGACTATGGTGGCAAGTGCAACGATTGCCGTCGATCTAATGTGCCACCACTAGTCAACGAGCACAACAACAACAATAATAACAGCAAATTGTCAATATGCAACATGAGCGTGCAACCTGTGAACAATGTGCAGCTATGGGCTGCGCAGCGTTGCATAAAAGCAAGAACACTGCGGTGCGCAGCTGTTTGGTCTGAGCTTGTTCGGTCGGTCAATCTGTTCATTCGAGTGAATGAACGCTCAAACGCATGGACCGGTGATCAGATGGACGGCACCGTTCGCCGGCGGTTCAAATGGGTGTGTTTATGCATTATTACTATTGCTGGCGTACCAGTTGCGAGTGCTGTTTGTTGTCGTTTTATATTATATAAAATGTTGTTGTTGTTCTTGCAATAATGTTGTTGTTACTGTCGTTGTCGACCATTCGACCTCAACAGGAATGCGCCACATTTTGCAATAAACAAGTCTCGGTCTAACATGGGCCCACCTGCTCTGTTGTTTCATGTTTAACCATAGATACACACACGTTTGGGCTTGTATGCCACCAAATATACATAATCTATGCGCTTGCAAGTAACTCACCTCCAACATTGTTTGCACACACATGCAAGTGCAAGCTTATATGCATTGTAGATTTGTACGTTTGTATGTATGTATAGCGCCTGTAATGCGTGTAGACAAGTTGGAATTGCAAATTTCGACCACATGTTAGATTTTGTAATTGAATTCGTGGCAACACGCATTTTGGCTTCGAATCAACTATTTTGAATTATTGAAATGCAGTTTGACGCATTGCAATGGCTCACAGTTGTTGCATATACACACCAACTGCTTATGCGGACCTTCTGCATCGCTTGCTCCACGCTCCCTTTGCACTCGTTGGTGCAATATATGCATGCAAATAGCCTTCAACCAAAATGTTGCAAATGAACGTGAATGCCTCAGCGTGGTCATTTAAATGTGTATTAGTGTGTGTTGCATACTTTGTTTGCTTATATATGTATGTGCATGACTTTGTCGACTAATCAGTTATTCGCCATGTAACAGTACATATATTATAAAATGTTGGCAATGAATTGTTCCCATCGTGTTGGTACTTTTGGTCTATAACAGCAATGAAGTCAGACGACATGAAGGAATGTGCATATATGGTTGTATGAGCAAATAAATGGTACTAAACATGGTGATTGATGAAATTTTAAAGTGATGAACTGGGTACAACAGAAGGTGTAAAGTTTCGAACAAAATGGATATTCGTCATCACAGGCAGGCTAAAATAGATAAAGAGGGGGAAGGATAGAGAGAGAGAGTTACAAATGGGTTGTCGTTGTTGTTAAATACCGTTAGAACTACTAAATGGGGTTATGTATGCACACGTAGTGAATGGATTCTTACTACTTAAACTGAGTTATCTGATATGCTCATTGTGGTGTTGCAAGTGTAATCAGATTTCATCAATTCAAAATAAGAACCGACAAATTTAGTCAAGTTTGCTTGCCTAACCTATTTTGCTCAGTGTCGCATATATTCAAGCTACGGTCACCTTAACTTTAAGCTTAACTCTAAGCCCTTATTTTAGTAGTCGGAGTTAAGGCAGCACATCGGTGGTAAGACAGAGACTGATTTTTATTTGATCAAGAACTGGTCGAACTGCAGTACTTCCAAAAGCAGTTTTTATGAATACTTTAAGTCGTTAGAACGACATCTTTACCTCCTTGATTGGATACTGATTTTGATTTGATCAAGAACTGGTCGAACTGCGGTACTTCCAAAAGCAGTTTTTATGAATACTTCAAGTCGCTACGACATCTAACGACATCCTTACATGTTCAGCTTGATTTGTTCAACAGTTTTGGTTTTGTGGAAAATGCAATCAAATCTAACTGACGGACATATGTCCGTTTTAATTTTAGAAGAATTATACACAAGAATGATTTGTTTAAGAAGCGAAACGCTCTGAAATATTTCTCCCTCTGTAACTTTTTTGAGTACTGTCTTTTTTTTTAGTGTTTTGAGTACTGCAACTAAGAAATATCGTTTAGTGTTCGCTATTTCACATATGAGCGTTGAAATGAGGCAGAAGACGTAATTAGGTTTGAAGTACAATTATTTCTCTGTTAGTGGATCATCATCGGTCAACGGATTAGTTGGATTCACTATTATGTAGGATTTGAGCACACTTCCTTAATTTTTGCTTCGTTTTTCTTGAATTCGAAGTTTTGGCGAAGCTGAAGTTGTGGTAGATTCCTTTGTGGTATAGACTCATAGTATGTCTTCTAGACCTAGCCTGTCTATTTAACATCATTGGATAAATAATTAAGCTTATATCTCATACACTGACAGTAACCTAAGGTTTGTTAGAAAAACGGAAATAATTATATGTAGTATAGGAGAGTTGGGGTAGTACCGAACCGATTTTACCTTCTACTTATTATCATGCCACTTACTAAAGGAATGTTCCTTGGGTATAATTACCATACCGCGTATACAATCATCAGTCCTTTGGTCAACCGAATTTAGGACGATCTTGATATTAGATATATGGGGGCTAGATCAAGTTTTTTATTTTAGGCCTAGCAATACACTGTTATAAGTAAAAAACGCTGTGTGATTTTCATTGAGATATCATTAACTATTGACCGATATATGCAGCATAAAGTCACCCGCAAATTCGAAAATATTTATATTAGGTGTATGGGGGCCCCGGGAAGTATTGACCAGATTCAACCCATTTTTGATGCACAGCGCAAGGAAAGGATTCTCTCTGAATTTCAATTGTGTATCGCAAGCTTTGTCCGATATTTTGAGTCAAAAGTCAGCTATAGATACTAGAGTCCGCATATTCCGCACCTAGGAACTTGATCATAAGGTGGCACACTTTAAGGGCATCATTAGTCCAAAGTTTTATGACGTTTTATATTAAGTGCTTCTTTATTAGAGGGTTAAAAAATGAAGTGGAATTTAAAGTTGTGCTATATGGAAATTTCTTAGTTATGTCACCCAAATTACAGCTTGAAGAAGCAGAATATCTTAGAGGGAAGATACATTTTAAATAAATAGTTGGATTATTACTAAATTTTAATTTTATAGAGACCGTTCAGTTCTTATAGTAAAACTTATACTAAACTAACCGTTTCGAATAATGACTGATTAGTAGAACATTTAAACAGACTGGGCTCTCAGTCAACATTTCTTAATAGGAAAATCAACTTTACGAAATATTAATAAAGTTTTTTCGTTGGAGGTATACCTTGAAATACTTCTCTTTGAAATTTTAATGACAGCTAAACTTTTGTAATACTACTTAAATTACCCTTTGACAAAATTAGTTGCTCTCACTTCGAAACTGTTTGTGAAAGAATGCGGAAATTCCATGGTATCTGTGTAGAAGCGACTTCATGCCATACTCGTTGCAGTGGTTAGCCAATATTAGCAACAAAGCGAAATGACTTGAAACGTATTTCCCACACTAGAAGCTCGAGGTTCTACAATGCAGAGCTCTTCTATTTTGCATAAAGTCGAACAACTATCGTTCTAAATTCACACACACACTCACTCGAGCTAAGCTTCGGTTGTGTAAACTTTTTCACTAACTAAAAGTGTCTTGCATCTATCAGTCTTTTGATCAGTTCTTTCCCCCTCACCAACAAACGCTTACAAACCATTTTGTTATCTTAATGATAGATGAGTACATGGAATAGATTTTCTCAGCTTGCACTCGAGAAAAAGTCATTTGAATATACAAATTTTTTCATGTCGCCTTTAATTGATGATTAAAAACACAGCAGTAGTTGGCCACCACCAACACCAACAACTACAACAAATGCAAAGTGGTAGATTTAGTTACATTATGAGTATATGTACGTACAATGCCAGTTCTGTAGCAAATCAAAAGACAGGCACCAACCGATTTCGTGTTTGCCAGGTGCATAAAAAAGCACACGAAGTTGAGTGAGGAGCAGAGGAAGTGGGCATGCAATGAGACACTTCTAGCGATGGCCAACAGGCAGACTTAGTCGATGCTGTGTAAAATGCTGGTGTTAAGCTGCTGAAGTGAAGGCTTGAATTAGACCATTGCTTAGGTATATGCATTTGTTAATGTGCAATATATATGTGTGTGTGTTGTTGTGCTTTGATTGTTGCACGCTGATACGCGCTGATCGTGCGCTCTTGTTGTTGTAGGGAGTATTGCTATGGGAGCGAGTGAACGGAAGACTGGTATGACGACATTGCTTGCGGCACAGCTGCTGTTGCAGCTACAAACATACGTACTCAAGGCAGGCGCAATATGTGGCAGACAGCGATGCAAGTGGTCAGCAAGATCGTTGGAGTGGCAATTGAAGTTTTCTAGAGCAACAACAAAGCACAGGTAGAGCACAATACTTCAAAAGCAACAAAAAATTACTACAACGATAAAAAAAGTAAACGAACTATGACAATAGCAACAACAACAAGATAGTAAATAACAACAATCATAAAAACTAGGAAAATATAAAAAAAATTAAGTAACAAACACAAAAATAAAAGAAAAACAGCTACAACAGGAAAATAAAATTACAACAACAACGAAAAATAAAAACCTTAGAAAAAGAAAAGCACCAACAAATTCTTGTAATACAACTACAACAATAAAAGATATCAACAATAACAAAAATTCGAAGAGCCAAATACCCAATCATTATGGTTGTTGTAACATCAAAAAGATTTATTGCAACTTGACGTTGCACTATTTTTCTTGCTTGTCGTTGATGCCACAAAAGGCGTGTTGCACGGCGCACACTCGCTTTGTTGCTGTATTTTCATACCACTTTCAGGTGGAGCTAACTTTTTGATAAATTTTGATGTTGTCTTGTTTTGTTTTTGCTGGTGGCGGTTCAAAGTTTATTATGCACCGTTGTCAGCCGATTTGTCACCGCTGGCGTTGCGGTGTGATTGCGATGTTCCGCACCTGTGCTTTCCGCCGACCGTCAAAGTTTTCGACAGCAATGCGGCTATGTTAATTTTGTTCCAAGCAAGCGAAAAAGTTCAACTTACAGGTCGCATGGAGTGTAAATAACGAGAAAAATTAAGAAAAGAAAACAAAATAAAATAAAACTCATACAAAAATTCGTATGAGTAGATGATAGATAAAGCATGTGTGTAAGGGAGAAGACAAAATTTCATTGATATATAATATGTACATTATTTTGCGCAGCTATCCTCACAGGAGGAAACTTCAAGAGCATGAACATACTTATTTTTATATTTTAGAATTGTAAATAGAATTTATGTATTGATTGTAAATGACCTTAACTGGAAGTGCTTTAGTCGCTCATCCCTACCAGCACCTCTCTAGAATACAGCCTGGTCACAAGTAAAGTGTTATACCAAAATAATTCTATCTTAATATGTAAATGCAATGGTTAGATAGAAATTGTTAATAAAATTTTTAGTAACGCGGGTATACCAGATTAGCTAAACAATTGATTAACGATAAAGTCATTTTGAAGTTAATAGAATTATGAACCCTATCTTTCCATTATTATCGAGTTTCGAGTTAAAATTTAACAGCGTAGTCTCCTCCACGACGAAATATCCCCAAATGGGTTCAAGCTGATTGACTTCGCCGGGGCCCGAAATATGGTTATCTGTAGTACTAGATTCCAGCACAAGAAGATACATCAAGCTACCTGGCTGTCTCCGGATCGAAAAGCCACCAACCAGATCGATCATGTTGTGATAGACGGAAGACACGTCTCCAGTGTTCTAGACGTGCGTACTCTACGAGGTCCTAACATCGACTCGGACCACTATCTCGTTCAGCCAAGATTCGTACCCGCCTCTGTGCAGCAAAAAACGCATGTCAACAATCACAACAGACAGCCGAACGATGCTGCTCTCTGAGAGCACTCGTCAACAACTCGGTATAAGGGAACTGTGGGACGGCATTTCAAACGACGAGGAGTGCCGTGTCGCAGCGGAGAGAAAGCACCTGCCTACTCGCAACATTACGATCGACCACAACACGTTCGGGATGGGATAGATACCGAGAGTTGAAGAGCGAGGCGAGACGCATTTGCAGACAGAAAAAGAAAGAGGCCGAAATGCGTGAGTACGAAGAGCTTGATAAGCTGGCCGACAGGGGTAATGCTCGAAAATTTTACGAAAAAATGTGGCCGCTTACAGAAGGTTTCAAAACTGGAGCATACTCTTGTAGAGTCCCCAAAGGAGATCTAGTCACCGATGCCCAGAGCATACTTAAATTATGGAGGGAACACTTCTCCAGCCTGCTGAATGGCAGTGAAAGTACGACGCCAGGAGAAGGCGAACCCGATTCCCCAATCGATGACGATGCAGCAGACGTTCTGTTGCCCGACCATGAAGAAGCTCGAATAGCAATTTCCCGCCAGAAGAACAACATAGCGGCAGGGGCCGACGGATTGCCGGCCGGGCTATTCAAACACGGCGGCGAAGAACTGATAAGGAGCATGCATCAGCTTCTTTGTAAAATATGGTCGGACGAAAGCATGTCCAACGATTGGAATTTAAGTGCGCAATCCATAAAAAAGGAGACCCCACAATCTGCGCCAACTACCGTGGGATTAGCCTCCTCAACATCGCGTATAAGGTTCTATCGAGCGTATTGTGTGAAAGATTAAAGCCCACCGTCAACAAACTGATTGGACCTTATCAGTGTGGCTTCAGACCTGGAAAATCAACAACCGACCAGATATTCACCATGCGCCAAATCCAAATTTTGGAAAAGACACGTGAAAGGAGAATCGACACACACCATCTCTTCGTCGATTTCAAAGCTGCTTTCGACAGCACGAAAAGGAGCTGCCTTTATGCCGCGATGTCTGAATTTGGTATCCCCGCAAAACTAATACGGCTGTGTAAACTGACGTTGAGAAACACTAAAAGCTCCGTCAGGACCTCTCCGAGCCGTTCGATACCAAACGAGGTTTCAGACAAGGCGACTCCCTTTCGTGCGACTTCTTCAACCTGCTCCTGGAGAAAATAGTTCGAGCTGCAGAACTAAACAGAGAAGGTACCATCTTCTATAAGAGTGTACAGCTGCTGGCGTATGCCGACGATATTGATGTCATCGGCCTCGACACCCGCGCCATTAGTTCTGCTTTCTCCAGGCTGGACAAGGAAGCACAGAAAATGGGTCTGGCAGTGAACGAGGGCAAAACGAAATATCTCCTGTCATCAAACAAACAGTCGTCGCACTCGCGACTTGGCTCTCACGTCACTGTTGACAGTCATAACTTTGAAGTTGTAGATAATTTCGTCTATTTAGGAACCAGTATTAACACCACCAACAATGTCAGCCTGGAAATCCAACGCAGGATTGCTCTTGCCAACAGGTGCTACTTCGGACTGAGTAGGCAATTGCAAAGTAAAGTCCTCTCTCGACGAACAAAGGCTAAACTCTATAAGTCGCTCATAATTCCCGTCCTGCTATATGATGCAGAGGTTTGGACGATGACAGCAACCGATGAGTCGACGTTACGAGTTTTCGAGAGAAAAGTTCTGCGAAAGATTTATGGTCCTTTGCGCGTTGGCCACGGCGAATATCGCATTCGATGGAACGATGAGCTGTACGAGATGTACGACAACATTAACATAGTTCAGCGAATTAAAAGACAGCGGCTACGCTGGCTAGGTCTTGTTGTCCGGATGGACGAAAACACTCCAGCTCTGAAAGTATTCGACGCAGTATCCGCCGGGGAAGCAGAGGAAGAGGAAGACCTCCACTCCTTTGGAAGAACCAAGTGGAGAAGGAAATGGCTTCGCTTGGAATATCCAATTGGCGCCACGTAGCAAAAAAAAAAGAAACGACTGGCGCGCTGTTGTTAACTCGGCTATAATCGCTTAAGTGGTGTCTACGCCAGTTAAGAAGAGGAAGAGTCTCCGAAACTGTCCGCGCACATCTACTTATATTTAGCTAATCTAAGTAAAAACTTTTTAAAGTTTGTTGACTTAAAATCTGCTTCGACTATGTAGTGCGTAACAATTTCTCCAGTCTCTTTGATGAAGAATACCAAATCGAATCAATATTTTTGACAAAGTTGAATAACTATTAAAGGTTAGCAATGAATTCGTTTATTGGTAATAATTTTCCTTGATTAGCTTTCAAATTATTTAGATTAGACCCAACTGGTTCCTATAAACTCTTCAGGAAAGCTGTAGAATTGAGCTATACCGGGATCGTTTAGTTACGATCATCCTTTGACTCGGACAAGTCGTTCAACAATCTTTGTTATAAATTTATAAACACGACGGTAAAATATCGGTTTAAAATTGAGAAAAGTTTAAAAAGCTAGATAAATTAAAACTGTGCGGAAAATCGATGCTTTGATGGGTTTCTTCAACGTTCACATTAACTTTTTTGCCGAAGAGAAAGCTATGCATATTTAATACATTTATAGTTTCTTTGTGAAAAAATTCGCCGCAAGGTAAAAAGGTCAGGACCAAATACATACATACTATCCAGAGATAAAACACGCGCGCCAAAATCAGTTAAAACGTGATACATGCTTATGGCTTCCTTTAACTAGAGTGATTCGATTTACCAAAAATTGTTTTCCCAATGTAAAACACAACTTTTGAGGCTGCCATGTGAAGTAATTTACCATAAGCATCACCACGCTTACTGATTCATTAGAATCAACGTTCTAAAATGTTTTTTGAATCACAAAAATCTGCTGAATCAAGATGGATTTTAGATCTTGATCTTAGCATAAATCACATAAAAATTAAGATTTAAATAAAATAAAACATTAAAGAGAACATCACATTTTTTTATAGAAAGCAGTCAATTAATTATATTACGGTAGACATAAATGCCACCGCCAGCACCCAGAAGTTGTCAAAAGTAAAAACTCTGCAATACAAAAACAAAATACCAAGCAAACTAAAGAGCAGTTCATACAAAACGCAATCTACCACGAATTGCCGCAGCAACAACACCGCGAAGTGAGAGTTACCAGCTATCACCAATCGAGTAACAGCAAACAAAAACAACAACACAAGTTGCAAACGGAGCCCAGCAACGCGAGCGATAGCCAAACAACCGCCACCAATCAATTTAATCTAATGTTGATCTGATGCTATCGTTTACCCTTAAGTTAAAATTCATTTGAATATCCCAACATCCTATTTCAATTTAAATTCAAATCCGCAGACGTACGCTCATTTCGGGCAACGAATAAGCTTGCCATCACCGCCAACAACAACAAAGCGAGGAAAACTTTTGCCATGCCACGACGCCCTGCAGTTGCCACACTTGTATGCTGAGAGAGCAGAGAAATGGAAGAATATGTACCTGCAAAGGGTACTACCAACTGTGTCCTATGTTGCGGCATGAATGCCACCAGCGACTTCCCTTCGACAACATGCGGTATGCACATTTTTGATGTGGCGCAGATAATCGGCAATCTTCTTGCAATGGTTACACTGCCACTCAGCCGGTATGTGGTTACCGAATTTAGTTCTCAACCAGCTGTAGATGAATTGGACTTCGACTCACCTCTTTCCGGAACTCTCACACAAGCATTGTAGTCCATAAGCAGTTAATAGTGCATGTGTATTTGCAGGACTCCATTGTAACTCCCCAAAACCCACCACCCACTTCTGTCAACCGAGCCGAAAGTCTTTCTGCCGAATTGCACTATTCACTGTTATCTAGTGTGTATGTGTGTGTGTATCAACTACACATTGTCCTCTTGTTGGCGGCAAAACGCTCAGCAATCGCATGAAAAGATCGCACAAAAAATAGAGATAAAATAAAATAAAATTTGGACACAAAGAAAACCTTATCTAAATCGTTTTCTGAAATTTGAATTCTAATTCACTTGCCAACATCAAAAAATAGTTACTGTTGACCTAATCTTAATTGGATTTTTTATATTTCATTAAGTTGTAGTAGAAGAATAAACAGAAGTTAAAACATACTTGTACTGTCAGGCAAATGGGAGAGACAGCCGATAACTTCATCGTGGAACTTAAAGTTGGAGTATGCAGTTATTTGTTTTTATAAATCCCCCAAATTTTTTTTGCTTCATATTCGGTGTGCCAAATGTATATACATATATGTTTTTACTTTATGCATTGGGTTGTTCCAGCAAATTTATCAATAATGCGAATGACTAAATCAGTTTTTCTAGACCCTGATTGCCAATGGGACAGTGTCCTGTTAAAACGCCTATCATTGCGGCCATGTCAACCTTGGTAATAACTAATAATTCCAAGAACCTTTTTCGTTTCATGCTCTGCTGGAAGGCCTTCGCAACTTCACAAGTGCTGGTTGCTGACCCCGCTTAGTGAGCTCGCTCGAGGCCCATAGATCCAGCGCCTGAGTACGCGGAGACAGGGGAACGTGGTGTTCGTACAAATCCTAACGGAATGTGTGTGAGAGTGTCCTTTCTAGCGAGCTCATTGGCTTTATAGTTTCCGGCGATTCTGCTGTGGCCAGGCACCCAGCCAAGTTTAATAAGATAATCAACAGAAAATCTAACAAAAGTCAACAGCGAATTTAGCAAAATTAGTAAGAAGCTTAGAATTATAGCAGAAAAACCATAAAGCGATAAGTCTAAAAGTGTTGCTTATTCTTAAATTTGAAATTAAATTTTTATTTGAAGACATTTCAGTATTTCCTGCTTAACTGTACTCTGGACCAAATAAAAATTCGGGATCACTTGTATTTCATATATTACCAGGGACTGAAGTTTTACGAAACGAATATAGCGACCGTTGAAACCAATACATTCGATCATGCATTCAAAATCAGGTCACGATTAGGTTTTTTCTTATGAAAAAGATTGCACCCTCATAAAACCAAAAATAATATGAAGATAAATAAGTAAAATAAAAAATAAAAATTATTTACTATTTGTGGTACACTCTTTGCGAGGGTTAACAATAAAACTCGTGGATCATATCCAATGACCCATTTCGCGATTTATTGCGTTAATAAGTTTAATCGAAGTTAATGGTTTCGACTTTAAGCCAACAAAAATACGAACTCACAAAAAATTGGCTTTAGAAACATGCAATCACCAGCAAACGTTTTTTAAGAACTTCATGATTTGACCTCGCGTCAGCAGACGAGTCGCAGTTTGTATGACGAATACAAAATTAGGTCGACTGTGTTAAAAAAAAAACACATAAAACGCGTTAACTTCGCCTGCACAGTAAGTATAATACCCTTCACAGGTGCATATTTTGGAGTTCAGTTTGTAAGGCAGCAGTATGCTATAGTTGTCTGATATCGGCGGTTCCGACACATGGAAAACAAGGAGAAACTAGTTCGCGTATATACTGACAGACAGACAGCTGGATGTCGACAGAGCTCGACACTTTGATTACTTACTATATATACATATGTATATACTATGAAGGGTCTCCGTTGTTCCTTTTGGGTATTACAAACAAACATGTCAACCTTAATATATCCCGTTCAGGGTATAAAAACATGTGATACATATTAAGAAATATAACCGCATAGTTTTGCTGAACCAACCGCTCCTAGATTTTAATTAAAATCTCGGTACACAACCGAGCATTCCTTGCGGGTTTTTGGTTAAACCGGATGGCGAGCACACGCAACAAATGTTGAGAAAGCGCCATAAAGGAAAGTAATGCAGCCGTTTTGACTTGCCCCGTTCGTATATGTGTGTTAGTTGGTAGTAAGTTGTGAGTTGCAACAAGACATTGCAGTAACGGCCCGAAAACACGTCGGAATAAAAATGGTTTGCCAAACGCTCGCACCGAAATGAAATAATTATGAAGAGCAAGAGTGCAACCAAGTGCGCAGCAGAATATGAAAAAATGCCGCTGAAAGGGCTGAAAAGGGGTGGCGGGAAACACACAAAAAATGGATCTAAATGGTGGACAGAATACAGTTAGTTTGCTAACGTCCTACCCATAGCTGACGGCTGCTCCTGAGAAATTCAATTTTCCCAAACATTAGGCGTGCCGGCGGCGTACAGCGGGCGGGAACAAACAGCCGGTGTTGCACAGCGCGCTGCATTTTCACCTTTTACGGTAAGTGGCATGACGAGAGCGTCGCGATGCGCACGAACGCGTGCTATTGTGCGAAAAGCGTGCTATTGTTGCAAGTGTAGCACAAGTAATAGCCGGACGCAAGTGTATATATACATGCATATATATGGGCGTGTATGTGTGCTGTTCCTGTGGCTTGTTGCAACAGCTGCTCGGCATTTGCATTTTGCGGCGCGGCCGCACTCTCGCCTTGGAGCTCGACCCACTCAGGTGGAACGTGTCGCCGCTGCCCTGCTGTACATGCAAAGTGCAACAACAACAAAAACATAAGCAGTTTCGAAAATAAGCTTTTGGGCGTAGCGCACCTGAGGCAAGCTGGATGAGGAAAGGGCACTACAACGCCAGTGAGGACAACAGCAGCGGTTGCAATAACTTATGACTTGTGTGCGTTCGTGCAGCTTGCAACGCGTACATTTGCAAGTTGTTGGCCAAGTTGATTGCATTGCTGCTGCCACCGGTGTTTGCAACGCGTTTGTTGTTGGTTTAGAGGTTGATTGCACATACACATTGTTGTTGTTTTTCATTTTTACCGCTGTTTGCATGGCAATCGCGCTTTTTCCCCACCATTGCTTTGTTCCTTCGTGGCATCACAGCGGCACGCAAATGTGTCGTTGAGTGTTTGAGTATGTGTATATGTAAATGTATGCATAAGCGTTTTCACATCCTTGCAATTGCTGCTTGATTGCTGGTGGTTGTTGCCTATTGGCTACTTGTTTCCTGCCTTCTTGCAGCATTGTGAACTGAACGCAGTGCACTATTGAAACAATAACACTGTTACAATAAAGTAAAAAAGACTAGTTACAGCCGCCTGTCTGCAAGGTTTTGCATGTGTGCTTGCACTTTTGTATCTTCTTAGCAATATTATTGGCTAATAAATTTTTACGTGTGGCAATTTGAAGTTAGAAACACTTTTTCGCAGCTATTCTTTATCACTCCACACTGGAGTCAATGAAGCACGTATATATACATATGTATAACTTTCTTCATTTCTAGTCTGAAATTGAAAAATTTCAGGAATCCCAGGGATACAATCAAGAAATTTTAAACTTTTAAGAGAATAACACTTCGGTAACAATTGGAGTCTGATATAATTCGAAATGAGAATATGGTAATAATATCTGGGTCTGTAAAAAAAATATTAATTGTAAAGCGCACTATTTACAGTCAGTTATAATGAAAATGGGAAGTACTCTGAAGTAAATAAAATATAGTAAAACATCATTACAGAAATTTGTACGATGATCTTGAGTATTTGGTCAACTAGGCGTCTATACTTAAAATTTACGTAGCGTTTTGCTGTTTCTCTTTGGAATTATGGCCACTCCAATAATTCCGGAATCTATTATAAAGTTTGAACTACATAATATATACGTATATTTTGTCGTTGTTGTTATAACAATCAATACCATTTCCCGAATAGTTCTCTTGGGGAATACTCGCTATTGTACGTAGTCGATTAGAGGTTCCATTGATTTCATTAAGGCATCTCAGAGATTGATCAAAATATAAGATAAAGTCAAGCCGATGTTCGAAAATTCGTATATTAGATAAAAGGGACTAGGAAAGTAATTCTTCTGATTTCATATTTTTAGGCAAAGAGGTAGATATTCTTTCCGATAAATGCGATATAAAGTCAATCTGATGTATTGACCCGATTTTAACCATTTTTGGCACAAGCGCATAATATCATCACAAAGGTATTATACCCGAATTTCAATGCTCCACCGAACAGATTGACCGATGTGTTGGTTAAATATGAGCCATATTGTTCACATATTTGGAGTCGGGATCCTTGAAAAGTTATAGTGTAACCATTTTTGAAGAAATAATCTATTTGTACAAAGTTTTATTCTGATAACTTCATCCGTGTTTCATTTGTATACTGTAAACTGAAAGACTTAGTTATATGGGAAGTAGGCGTAATTTACATAACACAATCGTTCTGCAAAGGAGATTGCAACTGTTCATACGATAGTAAGGGCTACAACAGACGTCTGCCTGGAACAAGCGGTTCGCAATATAAACGAATTTATTTAGATGGCAGGTTCGTAAGCCAAGGTAGCAGCTCTACTAATGAACTAGGACACCTGGATTAATTCATTACTATCATATTTTGCCCATTTCGAAGTGTACGAAGAAGTTCTTCTTCACAATAAGTTTGATTGATTTAGCTTCAGTGGCTTGGAAGATAAAGATTTAGGGAGAGGAGCCGCTCCCACTTTTAAACATGTTATAGCCCAAAAGTCGGTACTGCAATATCTTGTAACAAATTATGGTTTTGTATCTTAATTTAATGCTTAGCTATGAGTTTTTATAGGTTTTCGTTTAATGGCGTTTTGAGAGCGTGGCCTAATAGAGGTCGATAAAATAAGATTTTATTTTACTGACTATAAAATTATATCAAACACTGCAGCCAAAACGTTCTAAAACGAATCTATACCGCCATGAATCTTCAGAAGTTGCATCCTTCGATCAGGTTGTGTAACGTTTAATTTAGGTTTGATTTAGATGGAGTTAGCTTCAGCACGAATGAGTTCAATTTGATACACCTCAACATCGAGGAGGAAAAATAACAGGATATTTTTGCCTACTAAGATCTTACTACACCGATAACGGAAAAATGATTGGTCAATATTGGACTAAGTAGGTAAAGAGTAATTACATTTATACTATCGGAATTTCCGTCTGAAAGACTTCCAGTAATCCCGTTAATATATGGAGAATTGTCTAATAATGTTGAAAGAAAAAAAAAAACATATGACAGAGGAAGAGAAAAATCTATCATCATCTCATGATCTAAACAGCGATGAAAGTAAACAGGACTTACTGAAACTAGAGGTGGCGCCATATATATGCCGACTGATGCGTTAGAATCTGCTATCTTTATCGATAGTTCAGTGAGAATCTCAAGATATTTCATTAATTGGAAGTGAAGTTATTGCGTTTTAAATTTGAGTATGTTTGTGTTTTCGGTGCGAAAATGGGCTTCGAACAAAGAGCCAAAATTAAACTTTGTTTTAAAAATGGTTAAACCTTTACAGGAAACGTTTCAATTGATAAAACAAGTTTACAGCGATGATTGCCTATCCCGTAGTAGAGTGCATGCGTGGTTTCAACGTTATCAAAGTGGCCGTGAGGAAATAAATGACGATCAATATGTGGGTCAATCAAAATCCGTGATCACCTAAAATTCCTTCGAAACTGTGCGTGAATTCATTAAATATCAGTCGAAATCAGCATTGAAATTCATTGAAATTGAATTAAACATCTCCAAAACATCGATTTATCGCATTTTGACCGAACAGTTGGGCTTACAAAAGGTGTGTGCATGGTTTGTTCCGCACAAATTAACTGACGACCAAAAATTGCTCAGAATCCAATATTTGAAGGACATAATTAAAGAGGTCAAAAATCACACTTTAACCATTAATCACTCCCCGTATTCACCTGATATGGCACCTTGCGACTTCTTCCTTTTCCAAAAAATGCATTTGCCCATGAAAGGAAAACGTTATGCAGACGTAGAGGCCATTCAAAAGGCCTGCACCGGCATACTGGCGGCCATAACGGCCAATAAGCTAAAACACTGGTTCGACATGCTTTTGGACCGTGCAAAAAGCTGTATTGAAGCAGAAGGAGACTATTTGAATAAAATAAATTGATTTTGCCGAAAAAGCCATTTGTTCTGTTTTTTTTTTAGTCCTGTTTACTTTGGAACGCACTTTTAGTTTGATGGTATCTTTGGCACACATGCACTTACATATCAACCTAGAAAAAAAATATTTCAACAAAAAGGTTTTCGCGCGAAATTGAAATTAAAAACACTAACTTTTTTTTGCCCACAGTAATGATGTAAGGAGATAAAATCATGGTTTTGCTCAATATATTCTAGTTATATAAGCAAATATACATGGGAAATGACAATTATAAACAGGAAATATTTGTTTTCAGCAATTATAACGATTTTACTATTTTTGATTTTCGCGCCCATTTGATGTTGGTCTCGCGGAAAATGAGAGAGAAAAAATATTAATTAGGTAAAAATTTAAAGACCTGCGAAGCATATTAAGCTTACTTCAATCTACCTGTTTTTTATAATAATTATTAACTATTTTGATTGCATTTATTAGGTTTAATATGATATGTTCTCTTATTTTATACCACAATAAAAATAAAAAAATAAGCAACAAGTAAGGAAGGGCTAAGTTCGGGTGTCACCGAATATTTTATACTCTTGCATGATAAAGTGATAATCGAGATTTCATTATCCGTCATTTACATATTTTTCAAATACCGTATTTGTGTAAAATTTTATTCAAGGCATCAGATGGAATTCAAAATAGCGTTATATTGGAAGAAGGCGTGGTTGTAAACCGATTTCACCCATATTTCGTATATGTCATTATGGTGTTAAAAAAATAATACATACCGAATTTCATTGAAATCGGTGTAGTAGTTCCTGAGATATGGTTTTTGGTCCATAAGTGGGCGACGCCACACCCATTTTCAGTTTTTTAAAAAAGCCTGGGTGCAGCTTCCTTCTGCCATTTCTTCCGTAAAATTTAGTGTTTCTTACGTTTTTTGTTAGTCGGTTAACGCACTTTTAGTGATTTTCAACATAACCTTTGTATGGGAGGTGGGCGTGGTTATTATCCGATTTCTTCCATTTTTGAACTGTATACGGAAATGCCTGAAAAAACGACTCTATAGAATTTGGTTGACATAGCTATAGTAGTTTCCGAGATATGTACAAAAAACTTAGTAGGGGGCGGGGCCACGCCCACTTTTCCAAAAAAATTACGTCCAAATGTGCCCCTCCCTAACACGATCCTTCGTGCCAAATTTCACTTTAATATCTTTATTTATGGCTTAGTTATGACACCTTATAGGTTTTCGGTGTCCGCCATTTTGTGGGCCTGGCAGTAGGCCGATTTTGCCCATCTTCGAACTTAACCTTCTTATGGAGCCAAGAAATACGTCTATCAAGTTTCATCATGATATCTTAATTTTTACTCAAGTTACAGCTTGCACGGACGGACAGACAGACGGACGGACAGACGGGCGGACGGACAGACAGACATCCGGATTTCAACTCTACTCGTCACCCTGATCACTTTGGCATATATATAACCCTTTATCTGACTCTTTTAGTTTTAGGACTTACAAACAACCGTTATGTGAACAAAACTATAATACTCTCCTTAGCAACTTTGTTGCGAGAGTATAAAAATGCTTTTGACCGGTGTTATAGGGGTATAAATAAATTTAAGTTACAAAGTTTGTATTGTCGATGTTAGAGCATAGAAAGTGGCGACCTTATCGATTTTCTGAAAAAAAAACGTATAAATATCTTTATACTTTATTATTTTAGTAAAGGATATAATTAATATTCCATTAATAAAATTACTTTTTGACAAGCTCTCAGCTTTCTAACCAAATTTCCTCGTTTATTGCGGTAAACATTTTAAAACACAATAAAAACAATTTACTGGTTTTATAAATAATATTTATCCAACAATAATCGTCAAGGCAAATTTAACGAGCAAATTAATAACTAGTGCAAGTCGGAAACAACCAACGAACGAAAATAAGTACTATGCAAATATACCCAAAGGAACCAAAAAGATTTTGCCCGTTAGCTTTAATGCAGTATACTGTTTTGATTTTCAAAATTGTTTGAATATTGAAACCGCATTCATTTATTTTATGTGCATTAAAGAGAGCAAACAAATTTTTGGTTATTTGCTGATGGATATCATCTGCAATGTTCCATAGCTTAAGTATTGGTGTGTAGCAAATAGCTAAAGTAGGGGTGCACTTATTTTAAGTAGCAATGTTTTTAATATTATAAAAATACACCTTAGATAGAATTTAAGGTAAGTTTTACCCTGTTTGTGGTTTTTTGGTGTTATCTTATATACATACGGTTTTAGAACTTTAAAGCCTACAGGGTGTAGTTCAGTAAAGCCTACTAAAGAGCGGTATTCAATTAGCGGTAGTTCATTGTGATGGATTTTAAATTACATATGTGGCCGTTTCGTATCTAAGTATGAACAATGGAGAATACATTTTTATTCCATATTCCAGTGGTAATACGATTTTGAATAAATCCTCCAACCACTGGATATTTTTAATCAGATAAATTGTTTTCAACATTAAGTTACGGAATTTTCTAATAAAATATTATCAAAACTGTTTCATGAATTTTATAGATCCATTTATATTCCATATTCTGTTGGACGAACATAGGACCTCAATAAAAAAATATATAGCGTAGTAAGGTCTGAAATCGAAAAAACGTATACGGAGTTAACAGTATTAAGACCAAAATCGTAGAGATATTAGGATGTCGGTAGCATAACAGTCGAATTGTGTATACCAGAACGATCCCGGATTTATATCCGATCAGTAATTGCCACCCTCATGTCAAAAGGAAGGTAAGATATCCATAAATACGAGTAGTATGTAAGAAGGATCAAAAATGGTAGTGAAGTCTATCAGCGCAACCGAGATTAAGGTCTATGACCAACTGGTGCCTCACCGTTTGAATTGTGGGACCCTACCTTCATAATTTTGACCAAATTTCAGAACTTAGAAGCAGGTCACATCTAACTAACGTTATTACTTCGAGCTATTAGTTTTCTCGAGGGAGTCTCGCTTGTGATTGAGACACCTTTCTTATCTGAGCGACTTTTCCATAAAGTGTGTAGAGCTAATAACATTTGCCATAGCAATTAGTAGTTATCTTAAATAATATGGAACCACCCTTCCAATTTAATCCAAAAAATATTTAATCGCTAGCAAAAATTTGGCTTCATGAATTTCCTCGAAGGGCACAGTTCGTCTTAAATTAGCCACTGAAACCCCAAGCCGAAAACTGTACAACAATTCATTATTCAGCAACACGATGTTGTTATTGTTTTCATTGTATTCGACAACCTTTTACATTTATGTGTTTAGGTGTATGAGTGTGTTTGGCTTGTCAATTTAATCGAATATAAAACTTGTTTCTGACAAATTTCAGACGCAACAAAAGCTAAGTCGAGCCAAAATCAAAGCAAAAACCGAACGCACGGATGGATACGTCCAGCAAGTACGCAAAACCCAACGCATTAGTTAGTTTTTCGGACACACCACAAATCCTTGACTTAATTGTTGTTGCATGCGTGCAAATGGCAGCCAAGACGAATTGATCGGGCGAACCAAATAATAAACTGACCAACTCGACTGACCGCACGGCCGGCCAAGCGAGAGAAGCAGCATGATTTTGCATAAAATGAGGGCAAGGAAAAAAGGGGTCTAACGAGGGGTTGAGTAGGCGTTCGGAACGTCTACCGGCAGCTACTTACGAATTTTGCGTTGTTTGCAGAATAACAAAGCAAACAAACACAAGCAAGCTGATAACGTTTGTGCCGAAAATGCAAGAGTGTGAATTTGAGGGCTAAATGTGGCACGGAAATTAGTTTCAAAAAACAGCAAAAGGATTTTCGTGTTGAAGCGCTTGTAAATGGCACTACTCCTGCCACACAAGCACACCTATTCTTTATATATATACATATTTATATGTATGTGCATGTGCGTGCGTACATGTATTTTCTATTTGCGACCATCTCTGGGCCAAATGAAGTGTTCCGAGCAATGACAGACTCATCCAAATATTTTGCCACCAAATTGCTGTCTTTGATGGTCATCGCTCAGCGTAAACAGCTTTTTCGTAAAGAGTACAGTTACATGTTTTATGTGTTTATGTATGTGCATTTTGGAGCACTTCCAAAGTCACTATAATCAATCTTGTGGTATTTAAGTTCACTATAGTGTCACAAGCCGCACAAGCAAATGAGTCAAGGATGATGTGATAAAGCACCAAAAAAGGTTAAGCAGTTCAAGGCGTTCGGGTTGTTTGGGGCAAAGGTTGGAGATTTTAAATTTGCAATTTTTTTTTGATCGATGACACTGAAGTGGGGGCAGCAAGAAAAGTGGGAGCTGGCAAATGACTAACTTTCTACATGTCAGAGGTATCACAGCCTTTGGGCGATGACGTTATAAGAAGATTTATAAATTTGTTGTGTAAAAAACAGTACTCTCGTACATCAGTTTGTCGACACACACATACCTTCCCGCTTATTATATGCTGAGTCATAAAGTGTAAGCGTTGCGTTTACGGTGCCATGCCCCTCATTAGATTTTGGCAAGGGTCCTTCTGTCCTCGTCTGACATATAAAAACTCTTCAACTCCATAGCCAGCAGAGAAATATTAGCGTGCGTATATGAAATTTTACGATTGCGCTTATCAGCGGCGAATATCTTTCCAAACACATTCGAGCTTCACATAATAAATAAAACATATAAATTTATGTCCTTTGATTGTTGATTTTAGGCAACCCCCTCTGAACTGGTTTTGTACAGGTTTTTGTTAAGCTTTTTTCTAGCTGCCTTTTGATGACAGTTTACTACGAACAAATGCTGACGGAACAGAATGTACCGTAATACATGAAATAGATAATACTTTACACTGTGCGACCCAACAGAGTTGGTATTTTAACTTTTAATACCACATTGCTCTCCATTTGTAGTTACATCTAGTATTTAAAAACCAAATAAATCTAACATATATTGAACACTGTGCATATCTGGTAATTTGGTGACCTATTTCAATCCGCCGACATCTTAATAGCATAAAGTGAGAATTATTTAAAGATAATGGGATATAATGGGTTTTTGAAAAATATATTTCTTAACCTTATATTATCCTTTCTAACCAAACTTTTAACCCTTTACTGCCTTAAAAATATAATTAAATTAATTTAATCAGTACGTAAAGAGTTCTATACTTGTATATTGAATCTTTAAAATTTTTGTGTTACATTTTAACCCTTCAACAACTTACTAGTAGCGTTTATAATACTAATAAAGTGTTACTGTATAACGAAAGGAGTCATCCACAAACTATTTTAGCCCTTTAGTGCCTGAACGGCTTGAAATATATTAACTATAAATATTTTGAGACAAAAATAAAATTAATTATTTTTAGAAGACTATAAAGCTTTCATTTATTAAAAATCCTCAACTACCCAAACCTTATGAACAATATTTTTGGTATATTTTTACTACAATTTTACTTATATTAACCCTTAGTACCTCCAGCACATGACCGTATTTTTCTCTCTTTTGTATCAAAGGTCGAGTAAATTAATTTCAAGGGTAGGTCTAAATGTAATGTGAAATACTGAATAATATAAAGGGTTAAAATATGTCAACGCATACTTTTAAATAAATTTTACTAATATTTTATACTTTTTAACCCTCCAACATCTTACTGACTGCTTATTTATGATATATGCTGAAAAAGAGGTTTTCCATAAATTCCTACTAATATACGTATTTTAGGGTGGGGCAAAACAAAAATTGGTTGGTAGACACCTCTAAGAAAGCATCTTCAAGTATGAGCTGGTAAATGTAACAGGAAGGTCCTCCGCCTAACGGTTTCTTAATTTTTGATTATTACCACATTAAAAAATTCACTTAAATCAAATTTGTGTGAGTTTCTCTGAAAGACAAAATAAAAATAATTTTTCGAATTACACTGGTCAACATTAGTTTTGGGGCCAATAAACAATATTATACTATATTAGGACTGTATTCTGATTACATACATACCAAAAATTTGGACCTCCTACGTGTACTTTTCTCAATATTTACATCTAAAAACATAAATTTATAAAGGAAAAAAGCATTTATTAAATTATCATGTATACAAAAATTTTCTTTTTCGCGGCTTTCGTGACAATCGCGTTGCATACCCAAGTAGTCAGCCGTCATATACAGATCCCATCGACCTAGATAGCTCTTCTCTATGGTTTTAAGGTCCTGGTCTAACCACTCCCCTTGTTCTTCGCTATAAGATTCTCTGGAAATTGATCCAGATGACTGTGGAAGTAGTGTACATTGATGGGCAAACGAAGTCCACGCAGCTCGTTCCAAATCATTCATTGAACTTAAGAAATCATTATCCTTAATTAATGTTCTTACCTTTGGACTACCGAAAATTCCTGCCTTTAACTTTTCTATCCTTATGCCAGTAATTTTCCTTGATATATATAAAAAAACATTGTCCATTTTCATCTAGCGTTTAAAGAATTTGAATGGAATTTTTTTCATTGAGTTCTAAATCTCAAAAAATTTGCCTTAAAATAGTCAAATTTAAATCACTTATTTCTTTTGAACGATTACATTTACGAAAAGATTATATTAAACCAATTTTGTAGAGCAGAAATATTCCTACTATTAAACAAAATGTTTTGCAAATAGTTGGAGGCGAGTTATGAATTGCTTTATCTGACAGTAAGAAAAAAATAAATATCCGGTTAAGCGGAGGACTTTTCATTTACAATTAAAAGTGGTGTAAGTTTTTAGAGTACCAATCAAAAAAATAATCTTTTTTTTGTCCCACCTTAATATATGTACATATAGAAAAAATTTAAAGTTTCAATACCTTAATAATTCAATAGTTATGTCCGTTTTGTAGTATTTAACTGTTATATTTAAAGGAAAGTTAAGAGATTCCATATGTATTTTTAGAAAAATTCTTTAAAGATTTTTTGATGAACTTAACCCTATAGCGCCTCTCACTAACACATTCTGTTGTAAATATATAATTCAAGGGAATAATGTAAGGTTAATGTGCCATTAAAATGCATTTTCCAATAAACAAAAAATTAATACAAAATCGTAAGGGCCACCAGATATGTTAAGGAATAATTATATTTCGCCAAAAAAGAGAAAATCGTTGTACAGTGTTGCTTCTAGATATCTTATTAATAATTTTACGCCATGCACCATGTTTACAGATATCAAATATCATAATCAGTGAAGCCAAAAGCTGCGGCTATTAGGGGTTGAAGCGGCAAAATCAAATATTTATACACATTTATAGGTATCAGTAAGGGTGTTTGATTAAATACAAATGTTATACTGATAAACATATTGCTGTATTTAAGTTGTTTACGTCTAGCAAATCAGCTTACGTCGCGTATTTTAGGTTTTTTGCGAAAAATATGGGAAAGCAAATACTATATTTACTGATAGTGATACTTTAATTTAGTAGGAATGGTGATATACATTGTTTTCCAATAAGAGTGAAATGATTTCTTTAAAAGAAATGCACTATTTGTTAAGGAAACTCAAATGTTTTTAATTTAATGTGAAGTAGTTACAATCGCTACAAATGGCCTTTATGACTTATTTTAAAAGTTTTAACACGATTAAATAAGTTTTCCACTAAATCAAGTCGTATGCCATGAGTAGCACGTTGAGTATAAACTTGAAGAGAGTCTGGTTCATTGCTAAAGATAATGACTTCAAATAGGCCCACAATAAAATGTCTAACGGGGTTTTGTTTATTTGCACACCACTGAGATGAAAGTGAACCTCATCGAAGAAGATGATTTTCTTAATTAAAATCGTTATTGTTTACAAGTTGTTCCAAGGCAAAATCAGCAAATTCAAAACGTTTTCGGTGGTCAAATGGCTACACTTCTTGATTGAAACAATTTTTTTACGAATGCAAGACCAAATCCTTTCTTAGAATCAGCCAGGTAGTGTCTTGAGACAATCTCACTTTTAAGAACGTCTTGGAATTGACAAATTGTGGTCCTCTGCAACACTTGCCTAAACGGCTGCAATATTTGCATTACTTCGAGCGGTTCCTTGTCTTATTGTCACGTAAACATTATGTAATGAAAATGTCCGCGCGAAATTTTGAACAATCAAATAGCGATCGCAGGTGAACGATTATTACGAGCATAAAATGGCAAAAGCGCACGAAAAGTTGCAGTTGGAGAACGATTATTTCGATAATAAAATTTAATAATTTGTAAACGTTGTTCTTGCATATATCTTTCCATGATGGAATTGTAAACATTACTGAACACAAAAAACATTACAAAAAAAAAAACTAAAGACCATGACATAATTAAAATCGCCTAGAGTTAGAAAGTGGTGGGGTGGTCCTGCTCACTTCTCGGGAGATTTTACGAGTTACTCGAACGCTTGGAATCAAATTTGGTACAACACATTTCAACAGCGTTTAGCACAGCTTGGAAGCGGTTTAAGGAACTATGACCTCAATGCATATACGTATGTATTCAAGATTACTGCTTAAGTTTGGAGGTTTCTTACAATAATGATTGAAGTCGCCGTAAATATCCCTTAAGCTATTATATACCCAATACTTTGTAGATTTTATTTACATTAAAGTACGTTTTATTGCTATTTCCTTATTATAAATTTTTTTCCAAAAACAAAATGTTCAATTTTATTTGTCTCTCATTAAAAAAATTTTATTAAATATTTATTAATCATTAGTAAAAATAAACAAATGGAATAGCGAAGAAATTTTCATACATAAAATATGTCAATTAGCCCGTGTGTAAGCACTATAACATTATCGATTATGCTTGTCGCCCTAATTTTTTCATGGTACTCTCATACATATCTGAAATTATAAATATTGAGAAGAGTACGCTAACAAAAATGCACCTACATGTATGTATATATTTAACTTGCAGCCATTAAATTTCCGCTAGCCAACCAGGTGTAACGGGAAATTCATGCATATAACTATAAGTATGTTATTGTGTAATTAGGGAAGTATGTAACTATGAAAGTATGTAAGAATGATTCTACGAGTGTGCTCACACCTGCTTTCAAATAAATGCGAGGTATAAACTTTACATGCGTCCATAAGCACCAAAATGCTTAGAAAACGGAAGCACCCTAAACACTATCGGGAAACCTTCTATCACGACAACAACACTACAAAAGGAATGCGACAATTAAAATCTAAAAAAAAACAAGTTTCAAACTAATCAAATGCCACCAAAGGGATTTCAGTTTATACTTATTAAATGAGCCCTGAAAAGCGTAGTTAACTGGCTTGTGGGCGGCATTGATGTCACTAAACTTCAGTTGTCGATAGTTGTGTGTGGGTGTGTATAAATGTCATGTGTACTTGTCTGTATGTGGCACTTCCTACGCCGGTCTGACGGCGCACGAAAGCAGAAAATGCGTAAATTATATTATGTTGATGCTCATTAGGCTCTAAGTAATTTGATGATGCCCTTTCAAAATTTCCGAAAATTAGTATCTTAAACGAGACAGTGTCAAATGTGTTTGATGCGAAAGTTTGGCCCTGCAACACACACTACATACAAATGAGCTCAGTTTTATATTTGTATATATACGTAGATGTTTATTATATGATATATATATGTGTATATAGTTTATTTAAACAAACATTGATTAAGCAAAGAGGATATCAACAACAGCAATCGACAGCTACAGTAGTCTACAGAGACTCACAGACAAGCACAGAGTCACATACAAGCGTAAATGCCCTCTTCCGGTTTAGCGCCTGACACCCCTACCGGCCATTAAGGCCTTGGAAAGTTGCAGGCCGAGCTGACTGGAGATTATTTTAGAAGCGTAAAGATTTTAATGACTTTTGATGGACAGTTTGAATGTTGTTTTGGCATGGAAATGAAGACCGTAAGGCAATTGAAGAGATAAAATATTATAAATATACATACGTATGTATATACTGACAACCAAGAAGATACAAGATTTAAATGAATCTGGTGAACAAGGTGTATATATACACAATTACATATACACTTAACTATGGATGTAATCTTATATATACTCGAATATACCAATATACACTAGGGTGGGCAAAAAAAACTTTTTATTATTTTTTGAGACATTTTTTGTGAAGTAATGTAAGACAAATTTAAAACATGTATTTTCCGATTTAAGGTTGGATGTTGAATTCGAATAAATTTTGAATTATCTACGTGAGTTTGTTTTAATTTCCATTATACAATAATTTGGTCATATGCATTAAAGAGATATTCTAGTCTTGAAATTTGGAAAACAAAATATTTATTTTTCATAATTCGATAGTTTACTTATTCAAAAATATCTCCTTAAAATTATTTTCAAAATTGAAATTATTTTCGAAGCCATATTCGTTTTAGTGTAGTAGCAACTTTAACGGCAAAAGCTTAAACACGTTTTTCTCAAAACTATTTCTTTCAATGCGGCTGCCACAACATCTTAAAGATTAGAACAATCAACCGGTTTACGTGAAATATAGCGTGAATACGTTTTCTTTAAATATCTCTCCGTAAAATGAAGCAATTAAAAACTAAAAATTTGAATTTGTAATACTTAAAAAAAAGATGGACAAAGTATAAAAATTAGTGAAAAAGCGACCTTCATATTTGAGTAGTTGCCATTTTATGATATTTACCATACACTTTCCGTTTCAATGTTGTTGGTAGTTATCAAGAATTCATTATAAATAATTTTACCTTGGACTGGCGCTGAATGTTTTAAATATTATGAACACCGTTTTTGTGCATGATAGATAAAACACAAATGACTGAAAGTGGATCAAAACATTAAGTTTTACACAAAATGTATATTCCTCAGCATAGCGAATTGTAGCGACTCTTTTCGTCCGAAATACTTTCCTCGGTCTATAAATGTTCTGTTCGTTCTTTTCAACTTGAGTTTAGCTTCAGAATTTTTCTTTCAAATTTTCATTTTCTAATAATATTTTCCGTAAATAAACGTAATTATGTTCAACCACAACTGCTTGGTAGTAAATGAAATTTTTTGATACTATAGTCAAACCCTCTGACACATAATTGAAAACCGTAATACCACAAAAAGTTGAAGTTTGACTACATTTCAACAGATTTGTTTTTTTTTTTGTTTTTGAGTTGAGTTGGTAACGACCAAAATACAATTGGTTCAACCCAACCATAATACAAGTAGAGGCGTTAATTTGGAAAAAGATTTTGTGCCTGCGCTCTCCACCAGCAGTGTTAGCAACACCCTTATTGCCGTAAATACATTTAGAATGATATCTATTAATTCGTTTGAATAAATATAATCCAAAACATTCTGTGCCGTAGTTGTATTCATCTGCCAATAGCTTATACTTCGTTGCGTAAATCTGTTGCAGCTATGGTATATCCGTTAACTAACAGTGAGTCAATGACATTTATATTTTTCAATGATCAATTTTAAATAGAAATAGAAAAGTTTCAATAATATGTATTACAGATCTACCGATATGTTTGACACAAAGTCCGCCATACGCGGAAAATCGAAAATTTTTGGATGTAAATTAAAAACTCCGTTTAGTTCTCGTGGGCAACTACGGGCAACTGCCCGTGGTCAACTGCCTGGTTTTCTTTATTACATTTTCTTAAATACAATATTTTGCTTAAGCCTAGATACAAATATTAATCTTACATTCTAGGAAGTATATCTACAATCCACTTGAGATAGGACATATGTAGGACATATGTTACAAGTGGGAAGATTCATCTTACAATCTATGAGTTACATTTTTGGACCACCTTACTTACGGATACTTAATACGGACCATATGGGTCGTAAGTGTCATGTTACATATTTATGACAGATAAAGAATATGTTCATGTAATGTGAACTGGTGGTATTAACTTGTAAGGTGCAGTTCCTTTAGGCTCTATTGGATACATCGAGGTATGGAAATATTTTTGATAGTTCTTTATATATTGCATTTTTAAAACCTGTTATATGGGGAGTTGGCAATTAGAATACGCTTTCGCTTATTTTCAAGAGTGTCGCAAGAACTTCCGAACCGATTTGTCCTATGCAAATTTGGGTGAAAAAGCATGGATGGTTGGGGAGATGATGCAATAAACCTATTAAGAAGAGGGCCACACACGTTTTAAAAAATTTCAAACCACAACTGCCTCTTGCTAAAGTTTTATATCGCACTTTAATGCGTCGTTATGGAGTTTTATATGTTTTCATTCATGATGTTTTGTGGGCACGGCAGTAGTGACTACGCCCATCTACGAATTCGTCCTTATTTTGTTTGCCAAGGAACACAGGTACCAATAATATGTCTAAATTTTTACTGAAGTTATCGTTTGCGCGGTCAGACAGACAGACGGGCGGACGGACAGAAGGACCGACACTCAATCACACGGATTTCAACTCATCTCGCCACACTGATCATTTCATTATACGTAACTATTATAAAGGTTAAAAATGGATCGTCAAAATAGAAAAGAAATAAGTAATATTTTGTTGAAGTTATCGCTTGCACGGTCAGACAGACAGACGGGCGGACGGACAAATGGACCGTCAGTCAGTCACACGGATTTTAACTCATATCGTCACACTGATCATTGTATTATACGAATCTATTATAAAGGTTAAAAATGGATCGTAAAAATAGAAAAGAAATAAGAAAATACTTCTATATTATTTAGCTATATGATAAATCTAAAATCACAAAGCGCGGCATATTAGTATTTACTAATAGAGTAAGAGCTAATTTTACTAAGCTTTCCGGTATTTCAAACGATATTAAAAACAAAAAAATTTAAGCCCACCCTAGTACTCACACAACTGCATTGAAATAAGTTTCTTTTGCTTATAACTACATACATACATCTGTATATCCACTAGCATTTAAAGGCGTTTACTGTCAATTAAGCTCTATCAACTCACTAAAATTGCTTGCCACGTCTGAGCGCATTACTTTGCCAGCAAATTTCCGAAATTCGTATTGCCCCTATCTACTTGTATGTGCATATGTATGTCTGTGCGTATTCATGTTGATCAACTAATCCTATTTGTTGGCTTTTGTTTGTTAGTGTATATTTACATTTAAAATGAACTGTTACATCGCACCTGCAAAACCTTTGATTCATTAAATACTCGCAACTTACCATACCACAAATCCTTTGTGTCTATGTTACTTAGTTACTTAAGAGAAATCAATAAAAGCTGCAATAGGTAAATAGTTTTAGTTGTTAGCTAAGTTTTACTTTCAAATATAATGCAATATTTACATATCTACACGCATAAACAAATGATGGCGGGTTTAAGTGTAACACTTATAGATTTTCTTACAAACGAACTGCACTTTGATGTCTTTAAAGATAACTATCTATTCTAATAAAATTAGCTTAGTTAAAACTAACTAATTTCTCTAACAGGTATTGGAACCCCTTTTCTATATTAATAGGTCTATCCATTGAAATCATCGTATTTTGTAAGCTATTATTAGTGGAAGAGCCACAGGTCAAAAGAACTCAGAACAATGGACATTGATCATGCTTTAATTGATTCAATTACTCTTTTCATTCCGTCTTAGATATGCAGTCAAACACAAATCCAACTAAATATTTAAACTGGTTGATGGTCGAGGTACCCTTGCCAATATGTTTTATGACCTTACCAAAATTAGCGTATAGTAAAATTTGAACAATGGGCAAACGGAAAGTGTGATTAATTTTAAGACTTGTTAAGTTTGGACTTGCGAAGAAAAGTTAATTCTTAAATTATAATCATTTTAAGGTTTTTTTTTAAATATTGACATAAATGTGAAAGGTAAGAAAAAATATATATATATGTTTTTCCTTCGCTGCAGTTGTTGATATTTTGGGCAGGAATTGAAAAAGAGAAAATGCCTGTCTTCAATGAAGTTAGAGACGAGATCCAAAAACTATTGAAGAATGGTGGGACTCATCGCAAATTTTTACGAAGTCATAAGCTTATGCTTAGCTTAGTTCAGGAACGGGATGCTGTTAGGACCATAAGAAGTGGCAGATGCAAAAATGCCCTGGAAACATGGCAATATCCCGGAAAATAATAATAAATTAAAGGTTCGACAATTCGTCAAAAATTATCTATTCACTGTTAGACGCAGGAAGTTGCGGCAAAATTTCGCGAAAATATACAAGACTTAGCATGCAAGGTACTGGGAGAAGATCCTGTGGTCGGACGAGATTCTGCGCAGTCATTTGCTTGGCACCGTAGGAGACTTAGGTGAGGTAGGTCGGACATTGTCTTCAACAAGGATAATGATCAGAAGCACACTGCAAGAGAAACTCACCAGGTACCAGGACATTCATATATTTATGCTAGATTGACCTCCGCAATGTCCTCACCTTAACCATATTGAGCAAGCAAATTTAAGCGAATTAAGGCACAGCAGCCGAGGGATCCTATTTAATCAGAAACATGCACAAATTTTTGTCCTAGATCCTAGAATCAAGCCCGTTATAGACGTTTATACGAAATTTTTATATTAACTTGTTAATATTAACCCATTCAGGACCAATGTGACGTAGACGTCACGACAGCATAGCCCTTCTTTATTTGCCGTAAAAAAAATGGCTAATGCAAATTTAATTTAAAATGCAACATAATCTCTTCTTAATCGGTACGATTAAGTTTGCGTCAGTTGCAGTTAAGTTTTGCTTGTGAATAGATGCTTTGGCGTTAGTTTGGTTTTGTGTGTATATCGAAAACAAGCAAAATGTCGAGAAGGGCAAAGGCCAAAAAATATATAAATACTATATTTTTTACTTGCGTGCAACTAAAAAAAATAATGTATGTAGTATTCCTAAAAAATATGTGCAGACAATTAGTTACTAGTGTCTGATCAAGTTTTTTATTGCTGTGACGTACACGTTACGTTGGTCCAAATACCCTGATAGTACATAGATATATTGATTTGTTTATATTATTAGATACTTCGAAAATGCGGATGAAATGCTAGATTACCTAGAGAGTTTACAGAGTGACGATGAAGATATTGATAAAGTGTACCTAGAGCCGCCTGATGAAGGTCAGATGTCCGATGAAGATTCAGGCGAAGAAGATTGCGGCGGCACCATCGAAAATTTAAGCAAGAAGCAGTTGCAAGCGCCATGTGAATTAGTGTGTACTACCAACGGCGATGACATACCTGTAGACGATGCACTGATCAACACTGATGACGATATTGCCAATTTAATTGAAGATGTTCTTCAAAATTCGTTTCAAAATATTGGAACACATTTATTGACAGAATCTTCATCTTCCTCAATTCAACGACCACCAGAAATTCTGGAAGAAGAATCAACGATGCGTACGTCTAACAAAACTCCTGATAAAATTTCAGTACGTAGTAGAAACAGAAAGAGACACAATACTTCGAAACGAAACGGTCCTCGAGCGAAAATACAAAAACTGTTAGTTAACTTGGGTTGAAAGCATCGCTGGTTAATCAAAACCTTTTTTCCCTGAGCCAAATTACACAGATTATAGCGGGCTTTTTCCACATCAGCAATTAGCAATTTGAAAAGTTTATTGATGATGAGGTCCTACAGATGTTTTGTGATGAATCCAATGCTTACTCGGTTCAACTAGAAGATCAAAACCCCAACATTACCATAAATGAAATGAAGGTGTTTATTGGTATTATGATTGTCACTGGGTATACATCTCGACCAAAAAAAGATACTACTGGTGCGAAGATTCAGATATGCTGTGCTCTATGGTTAGCGAAAGCATGCGACGCCGGAAGTTCGAAATCATTTTTCGTTATATACACTGCTAAAATAACAGCTTGGAAGACCGAGGGGACAAAATTTGGAAAATCCGTCCAATTACTGATGCAGTGAAAAAGCAATGCCTCACAAATTTTCATCCTGAACAAGATCTATCTTACGATGAGTCTATGGTAGATTATTACGTTCGACACGGTTGTAAGCAGTTTATTAGGGGAAAACCTTTGCGTTTTGGATACATGTGTTGTCTCAATACGCCCCAAGGATACCTTGTAAATTTTGAGATGTATCAAGGCATTAATCCACGTATACCAGAAGAACATCCAAAAATGTACGGAGAGAACCCTGCGCCATTGTTTTCCATGCTTGATGATCGAAATGACGAAAAAAGGCAATTACCCCATTGCATACAGTGTGCATACGCTATCATTTTATAAACGTTAACTAATCTTTTTTTACTCTTCCTTACTTTATGTCGAAATATGAATGTTCCATTTTATTTAAGTGAAATGTTAAATACAAAATAAAAAAGTATGAGGACTAACGTGACGTTTACGTCACAGACTCCTGGCACGCCCCTGTGAACATTTAGATTTTTTCTTTTCGGATTTTAAATTAGCAGCTCAATATTAGTATGCGCTACAAATTTCAATATTTTACGTAAATTTTAAGCTTTCCGTCCTTAATGGGTTAAGTATCAAACTTGATCATATTGTTATTGCTTTTACTTGTTGTTGTTCAATGAAGTATTATTTGTGTTCGATTTTTTCATATAGCAAAATAAATAAATTTAAAAAGCATTAAAACATGGACGAGTTTTTTTTATCATCGATCACATATTTCAAGCCCTAGTCTCGAATCAGAACGGGATCTTGATGGAGACTAGCCCAAGAGAGTTTCGTGTTTTTAACTTTCGGTTTTACAACGAATGATTTGAAACAATGAACCCAATATAAGTGCCGAACTCGACGAAGTTATGACACCTGTTAGTAATATTCATATTTACATCAAACTCAAAATAATTATAGAACTCGTGCATTGCCCTTATTTTCCCCAGAGGAGGAAAGGATGAAACATAAATTTATAAAAAGGATACGGTTTTTTAAGAATTGTTGAAGAAATAATACAACAGGGTCAAAGAAGATAACTTAAAACTGCCTGATTATACGTGTTTGTTTAAGGCGTTACAAAAAGGACTATTCTATTACAAATGTTTTTATGTTATCAGAAAAAAAACCCAAAATAGTTAAATAATATCGACTAAGCTACTAAAGAGTTAACTTATATTCGCAAAAGTCTGAGGTAGTGTAGTAGCTTTAAGTAATAAACCATTAAAAATTTACCTTTTACACTTTTCATTGGCGTGTGCTGCTAACAAGGTACTATATGGGATATGTCGTACGCTAATTTTATTTTTGTGGCCGTGCTCGATAATCCCTTATATATTATATGAGGCTGAATAAGCTAAAAGACTTTATAAATGACCGTTGGCATTATAGTTCGGTATAAAGGGGCGGGTGAAATAACGATGACCGCAACCTTAATGAGTTTAAATTTCATTTTGCACCATTCAACAATTATTTACTTTTGAAATGGAACATTTGAAGCCGTGGAGGTATCTTGCCTCAAACGGCTGAAAGCTGACCATTCGCAATGGATGTTCTAAGCTTTCATAGACCCCCGTCCATTGCCTTCTATTCCTTTTTTCTTCTTCATAAAAATGGGGACTTTTTTTCTGTCCAACATCAATATGAAAAGTAAATTTTTTGGTGTTATAGGACCTGAAGTGCCCCTCTAATATACAGAAGGATATTGAAGGAGATCATCAGTCTTGGGTTATACGTGCCGTGTTCCCGGGAGATATACAAACATTATTTTGGTACATAAGTCGTTTTTTACCAAACTTTGAGCATTTTTTTCTACTAGCTTTTTATCCGAAAAGTACAAGAATGCTCATGCATCGATATGTGTAACACGAAGCGAGATGCCACATGAAGCGAGTAAATGTTTTGCACTTTTGTTCGAATTATATTGCAACAATTGATATAAGCTATGCGAAGAGTATCAGAAGCAACTATGTACGAGAATAAGAAAGCTGCTCACGCAGCGGCAGTAAAAGAACCATACAGCTTTATGTCCAAGTGTGGACCGTCGAGTTCAGCTGACCTGAATTACTAGCTCGGTGCTTTACAGCTACAACCAACCAGCCATGCCAGTGGCTCTAAGTGATTTTTGCTATCGACTGCAGTAAGTTCTATAACCATTATGCGTCGGCTCCTTCGCCACGTTTTACTCGCCCGAGTTTTACTAGGTTAGTTGTAAGTTAATATGAAAATGCGATGACTCAGCAAATTACTTCAAATGAACAGTCAAAATCAATGAAAGTTTCTCCTCTTTCATGTTGCGCTGTTGTTGGTGGTATTGCATGCGTAAATCGTACGTATATAACCGAAATTTTTTTTTTGCTTGTGCTCCTCCATATTTTTTTGTTTTTCATCAAATTCTCTCTGTTATCCTTGCTGAGTGCGTAACTTTTTTTGGGCTGAGTTGTCAGTTCACGACGCTGTGAGGCAGCAGTTAAAAGGAAAATGGAAAGTACATAATGCTGCCGGAATTGACGCTTTAAGAAATGCTTAACGAAGGTTGAATGTGTGAGAACGTGTGAGAATGTGTGGGTGCGTCTGTTTACTTACATTTTAGCGCAAAGTGTAAAACTTTACTGGAATTATTTACAATCCAAACTTAAGTTGCATTTAAAACACCAAAATCGATTTCAAGTGCATGAATACTTCGAACACGGAAACTCATCAGCTTGCTGAGCCCTTCGTTCCGGTGTTTATAGTGCGTGGTAAAAGTGTGTAATCGAAAATTATTGGAAAACGTAATAAACTTAGCTTTACTTAGAAGAAAGTTCATTTCGGTTTTTTGTAGATAAAACCGAGTGTTTTAGGTGCTTGATTACCACCGGGAGGATCTTGAATCATAATGCGATTAGTTCACAAACTAAATTCACCAAAAAAAATTTTGTTAGGACGGCTCTCATTGGGCAAGTTGTGCCTAACATATGAATATTAATATATTCGACACGAAAAGCTACCTATGAAGACTATGTGTATGAGTCTACAGATTTTTCTTAAAAGCGGTGAGCAAGCTCAAAATGTTTGCCAAACATCAAGTGAAAGGTTAAAGCAGAACACGATATCTAAATTTCGAAGTCGGAACTCGAATGGTTCCAATTTTTCAAAGTGCAAAGCATATCCCAACATGATATGGGATCTGCTACCATTGTAAAAGTCCTATCGCAGATACAAATCAGGGTGGATTTTTGCTATGTAGAACCGACATTTTAGGGTTAGAACTGGTCCATAATAATTTTCTTCATAAGGGCTTGAGCATCATACATATACTGGCTAGGTCATAGCTGAGAATTTTTTTCTTCTGTCTTGAACCTGCAGAAAATAAAATAGTCTTAGTCAACTATCCATAAGCGCATAACTAGATTTTGCGGCTCGGGGTCCTCTTGACCTTTCCATAGAAAAAATATCAATTCTTTCTTAGAGCAGTCAGGGAAGGTCCTTTGCCAAAAAATTTGTTTCATGTTAAATAAGAATGCTGGTACCAAAAACACTTCGAAATTTTCTACATCAAAAGTGACAATTTTCACCTCATTTCTTCATTCAAATCGTAGAAGAAAAAAATAAAGGTAAATATAAGATAAAGTCGAAAGAAATTAGTAACTCTTAAGAAAGAAAAAATAAAACGCATCAATTTGATGGCAAAATAACACCACTTTTTCTTCAGACACTGTGTTTCTTCGTACGAAATTTAACTTTCAACAACGTGTGTGTTAAGTTAGAATTTAAATTTCATTTCATTCATATGGGCAACACATAGTGTATTTATTTTGTATTTGTAATTCAATTGCTGGAAAATTCATAGCAAAGTTTGTTTTCCAAACCATAAAAGACGGTTGCTCGCAAACTGCCAATGAGTTTCGAGTACTAAGTTCACATTCGCAATCGCCGAAGCAATTGCGCAAAGCTGTACAAGTCGTAGCTAACAAAAGCAAAAACAAAACTAAAGAAAAATCGTAAGCATTCAAGCAAAGTACAATAAAACTAACCAAGCAAGTGGTTAAATTGTCTTGCACCATAACGTAACTTGGTAGCTCAAACTTTCGCAAATAAAGACATTTACCAAACTGCAATCAAACTCATCACCTCAATTCACACAAATCCTCACTCATTTGGCTCACAGCTGTATGTTTTTGTTTAAAGCTTTCATTACCGGCAACCCTTAAGCAAAAGTTAAGACATACTCCTTTGAGTTCGTACCCTTTCGAAAAGTAAAATGATTTAAAATCGATAAATTACGATTACTGGCTTCTACTATTTATTGTAGCTGTAACTGAAGCAAACGAGGCGATCCTACGTTTCATCAGTAGTCGTTCATTCAAACCCTTCTTTTTACTCGGACTTAATATAAAAGGGCCTAGTCCGTCCATTGCTTATATTTAAGTGCCATCCAGATTTGACCGGTAGAACGTCAAGACTTTAAAATTCCCTTTATAATCAAAATGTTCAGAAGACCTTCGAAATCAAAGCAGGGATGAAAAAGCCCATTTATTGCCAATTGAGTTTCAACTAATTCGACTGGATGACTGAAAGCTTAATGTCAAAAATGGTTCAACATTAGCATTTCGAACCCAGGACCGACCAGAAAAAAACGCCGAGAGTATTGATGTCCGAACACGCTTGGGTGTTCATGGCCGACTCGAATTCCTATAACTATAAGCGGGAAAAATGGTCTAGCTAAATCGCAATCTAGTGGTTGAGCAGCGCTCATCGAGCTCACACGATTTTCAACTGTTCAATATTAAATCGCAAGAAGGAAAATCTTTCAGTGTGATCAGCTTTCAAATTGATGGTACTACTATCGAGATCACCCCATCAAATTCTATAGCAAGGTATGTATGTGGTTCAATGCAATCAGCGCATATTCAGCAATCTCGATAAAAAGTTTTTAGTATTAATTGACATCCGTTGCAAAATCTCATTTGTATAACGTACGTAAGGTCTTGAGCTCCTTTGAACTATTTCTGTAAAGTCGATTTTAAAAAGCTTTTTTTTTGGTGATTACCTACTATCGGGAAGCGGCCGGCTTTGATAAGTACAACGTCCGGTGTGTTTTACGTGGGCACCTGCTGACGACAGCCTTACTCCACGGCGCTCAAAAGCACAGCGGATCAAATCAATGCGGTGATCAGCGCCCTGAGAATGCTAAGCATTTTCAGTACCAATTGGCAGTGTGGAATGGACACACTAACCACCTCGGTAGGGTTCGAGGCCCATCTAAAACCTCTGCCGTGCTTTGGTAAGTACAAGAGGCATTGGCTATGCACATCGTTAGTTTCTCGTTAGGAATTCTGAATGCTTGGGTGAACGGTTCTTACGTATCCACCTTATAGGCTGGACTAAAGAAATCACGTGACTACTACCTGTTTCTGTCTATGGCGAAATGGAAACAATTAATCGTTCACAACATTGCATATTTGACCTAAAACAGATCATTCAAACTATGATGAATGATATTTTAAAAATGTCTTTCTAATAGACCGTCGTCGTTCAATGGAGGAGAAGTGTAACACATATGCTTCATTCCACTTGAGGGTTTTATAGTGTCGCGTGAAATCAAATATTCAAAAAAACTAATTTTATGCAACTCTGAAGTCTCATCTCACGAAATACTAACCCTCTCACTCGGTTACGGTACTCTCACACAGTGTGTGTTCGACGAGTTCAATACAATAAACTTTGTAGTTGAAAGCTTAAAAACCTAACTTCTCAAACACTTGACTTCAGAGCGTTTTTTCATAGCTTTGATTGCTTCAGTTGTCGTTGTTTTTGTTGCTTGGCGAAACGTATAGTTTTTGTTAATCTCGTGTTTTTTCATTGTTTGGATTTTGTTATTGTTGTTGCAAAGTATTGTTGCTTTCGCAAAGGCGAAAGCAATTAAATTTATAGCCGCGAACAAAATATTTTTGAAGTGTAAAGCAAACGAACGATGAAATGCGAACGAAAAGCAAATGAGCGAATAGTATTTGATTGCGCAACGAGCAGGTGAGTGTTGGCGGGAGTGCTGCTTTTGGCTTTTGGCAAAAAGCTGGCTGGCTGACTAAACGTTGGCCAATGCTTGTGAAATGGATGAAGTGAACGATTTGTTGTTGTTTATGGCTTCCATTGAGTTCAGAGGTGAGAATAACTGTAAAAAAGTTAGTAGCTCAAGTGTTTGCGTAGGCGGCAAGTTGCAATCAAATGTTGCCGATTTTACTGCCGAACGCAAATGAAAGATGTGGAGCAAACAAATTCTACCTCGCTGCTGCGAAATATGTGTGTATCCAAGTATAAAAAGAAAGTAAAGAAAGAAAAATACGCCAACGAAACTTTGTTATTAACAAAGTGAAAAAGCGGTCCGTATCCTTAAGTTGTGAAAGGGGATTAAAGGGGGCTATATAGATATTGAACTAATGCTCTCCATATAAAAGCAACTAGTTTTAAACATTTCAGCTTCAAGCAGAATTCCCGAACTATTTAGTTCCGATAGATATTGTCGGGTATTTCGATTGTTGACGGTGGGTTTCGTATGATGAATACATGTTTTCTCAGCCAGTAATAAGCTTTCCTTAAACATTATTTCTCATAACAAAACATTTTTGGAATTATTAGAGCTCTGATCAGAAGGGGGCCACTAGGATTCTAATTTGTTTTCCAAATATCATCGGTAGTTAATATAGTGATATATTTTGAATATTTTATTTTCGGAAAAACAGTCTGGAGTTCATACTTTTTTTATTATTTAACAAAGCGATCTTTAGCAAGCATTCTATTTATTAGGAATGGGATTTAAAAATTTTATTTCCATATTTTAACTCGAGATGTTAGGAATTGAAAATATTTCTTTTTAATTTGAATGAAGTACGCAAAAGCGAAAAAATGTTCGAATTTTCTTCTTAATTTTTATTTAAGGGGGATTAAAATTTTCCTCATTTATTTTTCAATATGGTAATTGGGATTAAAAATTAAAAATACATTTTTAAGCCGATTTTTGGGATTAAACAATTTTTAATATGGTAGGTGAGATTAAAAATATTTTAACCCGATATTAATTCAGGCGTTAATTCAATTAAATTTTAATGCATTATTTGCAACCCTGATGGCAAAAATATGCTACAGTAATTCCGACAAAAGTTCGAGCTGCAGAACTAAACCGATAAAATACTATATTCTGTAAGAGTGTACAGCTGCTGGCGTATGCCGACGATATTGATATCATCGGCCTCAACACCCGCGCCGTTAGTTCTGCTTTCTCCAGAATGGATAAGGCAGCGAAGCAAATGGGTCCAGCAGTGAACGAGGGCGAGACGAAATATCTCCTGTCATCAAACAAACAGTCATCCCCAACAGGTGTTACTTCGGACTGAGTAGGCAATTGAGAAGCAAAGTCCTCTCTCGACGAACAAAAACCAAACTCTATAATTCACTCATAATTCCCGTCCTGCTACATATATGGTGCAGAGGCTTGGACGATGACAACAACTGATGAGTCGACGTTACGAGCTTTCGAGAGAAAAGTTCTGCGAAAGACTTATTAATAGACCTTTACACGTTGGCCACGGCGAATATCGCATTCGATGGAACGATGAGCTGTCCGATATTGACATAGTTCAGCGAATTAAAAGACAGCGGCTTCGCTGGTTAGGTCATGTTGTCCGAATGGACGAAAACACTCCAGCTCTGAAAGTATTCGTCGCAGTATCCGCCGGGGGAAGCAGAGGAAGAGAAAGGCCTCTACTCCGTTGGAAGGACCAGGTGAGGAAGGACCTGGCTTCGCTTGGAATATTGAATTGGCGCCACGTAGGGAAAAGAACTGGTGCGCTGTTGTTAACTCGGCTATAACCGAGCGGTTATACGCCAGTAAAGAAGAATAAGATATGCAGACGAATGCGCTGAAACTAAGTCCGCTCAGCTCATCACGACATATATTATATAGTATATTGTATGTATAAATCTATTTTATAGAGCCTTCTAATTATTACAAGTTCAGGTTAGGTTAAAAGGTCGATCCACAAAAGATTTCACGGTTAAGAAGTAACAGTAATTAGGAATTTTCCTTTAAGTAGGCCGATAACTACCAGGACCTAGAGCAGTGTGGAAAGTACAGCACTCTGCGGGGTGCCCCTATTAAGAACTACTTAGTCCAAAGCATTGTCGGTCGACCTGCCTTTGATATAGACATGAAGTGCCTTAACAATTTATCCCTTGGTATTCTGCTTCTAATAT